>NC_060953.1:12213544-12226414 GCF_022045245.1 Lucilia cuprina | reverse complement strand
TAGTCTAGTCTATAGTCTAGTCTATAGTCTAGTCTATAGTCTAGTCTATAGTCTAGTCTATAGTCTAGTCTATAGTCTAGTCTATAGTCTAGTCTACAGTCTAGTTTTTTTAAGTTAATAGTCCAGTCTACAGTCTAGGCTAAAGTCTAGTTTATAGTCTAGTTTTGTATCGAATTTGAGACTTTGTGCGATTTTTCCAATTTTAAAACTTGTTTTTATATGTCAGAATTTAAATAATTTAATCTTGTTTTTTCTTTCTTTATGAAAAATTTATGAGTTAAGTTTATAAACATGACCATTTTCTTTTTATTTTTCTTCAGAATTTGAATTATTTAATCTTGTTTTTTTTTTCTTTCTCTATGAAATGTTTATTTATTAAATTTATAAACATGACAATTTTCTTTTTATTTTTCTAATAAGACTCATTCACCTTAGCAAACATAAACACCACTTAACTGCTAAATATTAAAAGAAAATATTTCACATAAAAACTCTTAGAAAATTTCCCTAAGCAACTATATTTTTAATAGGAAAACATACATAATATTTACACCCCTAGTAAAAATAAACCATATTAATCGTATAAATATCTGTATGTCTTATTAGCCTTAACACCTGCCCCAGTTAAGTTTATGAGATTGTCATAAAATCTCTAACATAAATAAACACAGAGATATAGACAAAGCCAATGGAATGGAATCTTAAATGCTAAACAAACTACACTTTTAAGAACACAAGAAAAATGACTTCAAATGTCAACACAATATTCTGTACTTAGATCAACTGCAGCTTAGGAATAGTACAATAGTGTATACTGCAAGAGCGAGTGGCTTTATTTATTTCTACCACTGCCCTTGGCTTCTTAAAAACTTAATAACACCTCAACAATAATAAGAAACTCCTATAAAAAGAATATATATATACAAAATAAATAAAGAAAGAAGAAAAACGCAGCATTACAAAGATTTTTGTTGGGTGTCTTTAAAACGTTTTATAGCGAAATTTATGAGAAACTTTATTATCCGACAACAACAGCAGTCAGCCCAGCAGCCAGGGACGACGACGCTCTAAACCACTAAATAATGAATGAAAATCATGTTAGGAAAACAGAGCAACAACAACAGTAACAATAATAATAATAATAACTACAACAGAACTAGTAGCAGGAGCATTATAAGTGGCAGCAGACGTAGATGAGTGTAAACCGTGACTAACCCTCAATGAAGAAAATAGATAAATTTTACTAGAAACTGCAGCTTTTATATTCTAAGTATGAATTTCAACAAAAAGAGTTTATTTGTTTTTAGAACTTAAACCACAACAGTTAAATTAATATTAAATTTGGTTTAAAGATGTGTAAAGGAAAATATCTTGCGAAACTTGAAGTTATTATATGCTATGGCACAATAGCACGATGACGACAAGTGACTAAGCCCTGAGACGAAAGCGTTACCTTTACATTTTTATCAAAAAAGATGAGGGGTATATTACTTTAGTCACTCCGTTTAAAACACATAAAAAACATTGATCATAGACCCACAAAAATATATTTATTCTGGGTCCTTCTTAAATTCTAAGATCTAAGATCTGTCCATCTGTCTGTTGTCTATTGAAAGCATAATAGAACGGAAACAGCTAGAGAGTTGAAAATTTCCAAAAATATTTTTCTTGGTGTTCGATCCACATTAACACATGGCCCCAAACAAATGACTTCCCGAAAAACAGCATTAACAGTCGAGTATAACGATGACATTTTACGTAAATAAGTCTTAGATATGGTTCCCCTCCAAAAAATGATTTTAACTCCCATTACTGCTTTAAAAGTACAAGTTTACTGCTTAAATTTGATACTACTTTCTTACGAGAAAAAACCTATCGATCCATAGATAACCCTACTTCCCATACAAGATCCTTCTCAGAAAATGACTTTAACGATCACTTCTGGCTTGAACATACGAGCATAGCGCTAAAATTCAACATAAGGTAGTTTCCTACCAGCACAAATCTCTACCCAATTTTATAAGAATCGGTCCATAACTGACCCTACCACAGATGCCGAAATCTTTTTTGCAATTGACCCTACTGCAATTATGTTCATGGATAAGTTGAAAAAACTGTTTTTTAAAACTAATATTTTGTTAATCCGAAAGGGACTAAAAATAATACAATACAATTAGTTAGTTAGTGAGTTAGTTAATTAGTTAGTTAATTATATGTCCGTCTATCCACCAACCTGTTTGTTCATCTGACCGACCGTCCGTCTACACTAAAGGCAATACTATAGGCTAAACCATAAAGTATAGGCTAGCCTATAGACTACACTGTAGAGTAGACTATAGACTACACTAAAGACTAGACTATAGAGTAGACTATAGAATAGACTATAGACCAGACTATAAAATAGACTATAGACCATACTATAAAATAAACTATAAACTAGACTATAGACTAGACTATAAACTAGACTATAGACTAGACTATAGACTAGACTATAGACTAGACTATAGACTAGACTATAGACTTGACTATAGACTAGACTATAGACTAGACTATAGACTAGACTATAGACTAGACTATAGACTAGACTATAGACTAGAGTATAGATTGGACTATAGACTACAATATAGACTAGACTTTAGACAAGTCTATATACTAGACTATAGAGTAAGCTATAGACTAGACATTAGGCTATAGACTAGACTATAGACTACAATATAGACTAGACTATAGACTAGTCTATACACTAGACTTTATATGGGACTATAGATTAGACTAGACTATACTAGAATGTACACTAAACTAGGCTAGACTAGGTTGTAGACTAGACTATAGACTAGAATATAGACTAGACTATAAACTAAACTATAGACTATCCTACAGAATTGACTATTGACTAGACTATAGAATAGACTATATACTAGGATAAAGACTATAAAATAAGGACCGGAATACCACAGACTACTCTTTACATTGGAATATAAGCTATACTAAACAATAGTTTAGGCTATAAACTGGAATTTCAGCTTTATTTATTGTATTTAACTTTATTTAAGCGTTTTCCAAAGCACCCATACGTATAAGTAACACTTAACGCTCTTATATTACATGCAAATATTACTCATACAACCCCACGGCTTTGTTTATGTTATTTCTTAAAATTTGATAAACAAAAAAGTTGTAAATTTTTTTCCTTAAATATGTTTTATTTATGAGTTCCTTTACTTTTTATCTTCTCTAAAGTCAATTTGAAATTTTTACTTCCTAGTTTACATTATTTTTATGTTTTTTTTTTGTTCAAACAACAAACTGAAAAAAATACACAACTTAAATCTAATCTCTAAAACTATGTAAATTTTCTTTATAAAATTCCCCAAACTGAGAAAAAACGAACAGCAGCTACAAAGCAACTAACATATATAATATTTAAAAAATCCGAAGAAAAAAACAAACTTAACAAAATACTTTATTCCATTTATTTTAACCACAAAACAATAGTGTTGATGATATTTAAATAAACTTTTAAAAGCAACCAGAACTCCCTGTACCTCATTTCCACCGAACACTTTGGTAGCGCATTGAAGATGTGGTGGCTCAACCTCAAAATACCAACAGGATCTTAAAATCTATGCAGTTTAAAGTAGAATAAAAAAATTTAAAGGAAAGATATTTAAACAAAAATAAATGGAAATTTTAAGAAGCATCTAGAACTGCAGCTTTGATAGTTTTCGTAAATGCTATAGTTGGTTTGTTTAAGGGACCAAGTGGCAAATGTTCTTTATCTTCGCTTTAATATCACTAGTAGTGCTAGCAGTAACATAAGTAGTAGTAGCAGTATTGCCATTGTTTACCCAAGGGCTAAAAACATGTCAAAACAATACAAAAATTAAAGAAACATAGGAAACAGCTGTAAAAACTACTTTCCGTTTTGTATCTCTCGTTTTATTTTTTAATTCAGCCTTAACACAGCAGCCCAAAATAAAAATTATACACAAAACGGCACCGAATAGAACAATAACAAAAGTTTTTAGTTTAACAGCGTTTTCTAAAAATAATAATAAAAAAATAAAACGAAAACTAAAATTCCACAGAAAAAACTCATTATATGAAATAGTAAATGCTGAGTTTCCTTAGTAGTGGCTCACTGCAAGGGAGTCTCAGCTCGCTTCTCTTTATTACTGACTGCATTTATAAAAATTCATTGTTTTGGCAAAAATACTTTTTTCAGATTTCATATAAGTACTCTACACTCTAGCATAAGTCTAGTCTATAGCTGGTCTATAGTCATGCCTATAACCAATCTATAGTCTTGCCTTGTCTATACCTAGTCTAAAGTCTAGTCTATATGCTAATCTATAGTCTAGTATATAGTCTAGTATATAGTCTAGTCTATAGTCTAGTCTACAATCTAGTCTATAGTCTAGTCTATAGTCTAGTCTATAATCTAGTCTATAGTCTAGTCTATAGTCTAGTCTATAGTCTAGTCTATAGTCTAGTCTATAGTCTAGTCTATAGTCTAGTCTATAGTCTAGTCTATAGTCTAGTCTATAGTCTAGTCTATAGTCTAGTCTATAGTCTAGTCTATAGTCTAGTCTATAGTCTAGTCTATAGTGTAGTCTACAGTCTAGTCTACAGTCTAGTCTACAGTCTAGTCTACAGTCTAGTCTACAGTCTAGTCTGTTGTCTAGTCTCTTTACTGTGTACTAAGGTCGTCTGTGCTTACAAAATTTTTGAACTCCATCCTTTTGCATAATTTTGTATTTGACAACTGAAAAATGTTGCTGTTTTTTGTTGTTTTCTTTAAAATATACAACCCATCCCAATAATTGCTTCAAAATAAAAATGGAGTGAGTGCAACAAATAAGCCCATCCTGCTTGACATTGGACCGGCTTTTGTTACCCTTAGCCTTTTGTTATGTTTGCGCCAGCTGGTATTGCTTTTGTTCTTTAGAACTAAAATAAAAGATACGTTTTTCTTTTTAGCTCTGCAGCAATTTTTGTGTCTGTTCCGTATTAATTTTTTTTAATACATTTCATTGTTTATTTATTAATATTAAAATAAGAAAAACTATGATCTTTTCCTTAAAACAAGAAACAAGAGAAACATGATTTTGTTAAATAATGAAGTAAAGTGATAGTAGTAGTCTTCTGTTTTTTTTTTTTTTTTTTTTTTTGCAGAATAAAAGAAACAAAAATTTTGTAACAGGAAGGCTTAACAACAATTGCTTGTAATAAAGAAAAAGGATTTTATATATTAAAGTTTTTTTTAAATTTTTCTGTTGTTATTATTAATACAAAGAAAATTAATAAAATAAAAGTTGTTGCAAGTAAATTACAAAAAATTATTAAAAATTTATATTTAGAGAGTTTTAAATAAAACAATTTATTTAAATTTAGTACGAAATGTTCTATACTCATTTACCTAATCAGCTTTAGTTATATGATTATTTTTTTGCTTTAACAATATAAATTGATATATGTATACGGAAAAATTGATTTCACAAACATTCTGTTATTCTGATAAAAAAAACAGGAGCTCAATTGCAGAAAAAAATAATATCAATCTCTTTTACGAGTAAAAAACCTTTTTCAACTCTACTAGCGCAAAAAAACACAAAAATATGTATTAATTATTTCGAGCTATGCCGACCATATAATACCATAAACCTGTTACAAAAATAAAATGTGATTTAGTTTTCATAGTAAAGCATTTGAATTTACAAGGTTAACACGGACGGACGAACAGCTTGACGGACGGACGGACGTAGTTAATTCGACTTAGAAAATGATTTTAAGCCGATTGGTATACTTTTATTTCATTTAGGATCAATATTATTGTACGTTACAAACATCAGCATAAACCCAATATACCCAGCCCACTTAAGTGGTGTAGGGTATACATAAATACCATCAAATTCTATTAGAAATTTTTATAAAAAGTTATGATTTTATTTTCAATGTTTTTTCTCTTCTAAGTACTTACCTTCCAACACAATATTTTTCTGTACATTTTAAATGTAAGTGAAAAAATCTATAAAGTTGTATCCATAATGTTAGAAAAACATACGGGCAAAATTGATAGATGAAGTGAAAAAAGTAAAAATTGTTTATTCGAATGAGTAATACCCTTCATAATAGTATTCAAAGGGAAATTTTAAATCATCGCATACTTTTTCTAGTAAATAGACACGAAATGTATACTTAGTCCTACTATGACACATTGTCTTTACAAAAGTATAATGAGACTTATTCCAACTTTAACTTCAACAAACTGGTGGACTTCTGTGGACAAAAAGTGTATAATCAAACTACTGCAGAGGCTTTAGCATTATTGCTGCTGAGGGTATGAATGGTAAATCAGCTAAGGCTCTGGATATGTTGCTAAATATTCCACCCGATGAACTGTGTTGTATGTGTAAAAAGCAACAGTGAGCAACCATAGACGAAGTGATCAAAGACAATTAAAGGTCTTGTCATTAACATATACTAGACATATCTGAAGGATTTACACAAATATTGGATTTGAACAATCGAATGCCATATACAGAATATGTTAAGAACATGGAACCACTGATCAGGCTAAATTCTGATCAATAAGGAAATGTATCATTTGGATTTGAACGAGCATGGCTCCAACAGGAGTTGACATATATACCAACAACAAGAAGGCAATTATCAAACTCAAGAGCACTTTCTTAACCATTGACAGATGTTGGTCAAACATAAATTCTAATATGACTCTCGGACACTGATTGCAATGTCCATGATCTTCACATTTCGGTAAATGTGGAGAAATATCAAAGTAGTTTTTATTCTCAAAAAATGGCAGAAGAAGTCATAAGAATGCAAAAGTCTATCATTCCTTGAACTCAAGACGGCTTATCCACGTCTATCAAACAATCTACCTTAAGTGTCGATCCATAGAGTCAGCTCCATAGGCCAATATAATGGACTTGAATAACATAATTACTTTCGCTAATCTGGATGCGGAGTAGTATAACGGCAACTTATTAGTTACTATGTTGAAATCGAGAATAGTTAGGTGTAATCTTAGTGACAGCGTTAAGTTTAAAAAAGCGAAGCAAGACACATCACAGGCAGGTGTAAAAGTTCCACTTCTTTAGCTCATTACTGAATTAGACAACAGAGGAACAGTGGGACATGAATGAATGTCGAGTTTATTTGGTAAATACCTGTCGTATTGGCATATATCTTGGTCGTATTTTTCAACCACTGAGCGATCTTCTGTGATGACTCACTATACTTGCACAAGTGTTTAAGTTATCTTATGTTTGATCTCTGCTGCCCCGTTGCATGACACTCGAGATGCAAAAACTTCACTTCCATTTAAAACCACTCATATGGGTCTATGTTAAGACGGCAATAGCACATAGAGTCGTATTCTGTTGAACGAAATATGGATCCATCAAACAAGCCAGAGAATACACTGTGACTGAACAAAGATTTCCCTGAACATACCTTGGCAAGGAAGGGAAATTCAATGATATCATTTGTATAAGATACATATCATCCATCACCATTCAACCGAGCACACTTGTCATTCATTCAACACTTTCTTAAGAGGACAACACAGGGCAGACTCACTCTAGTTTTACGTGCTGATGAACCAGAACAGGTCCTGTAAGCAACTGACCGTATTATAGTACCAGATTATATGGTTTTCTGTTTCAACCACATGCCAAATCATTCCAAGTCTGAAGAGTTAATTGACATGAACCAGATATCAAATCGTTCCAAGGAAAGTCCGAAGAGTGCATTGATATCACCAGTTTATAGTGCCGGCAGACTAGCATCTCATTTCACTTCAAGATGATGTATTTCATCAAAGTTAATCCAAGCAAGATAGAACTGGAACTATTCTTAACATTTACCAAAGACCACGATTCAAATTCTCAATCTGACGATATCTATGATATTTTTGGCAAAATTACAATATTTGTCGATAGCATTTTTCACTAAACTCTCTACTACATCTATGGGTTTCTGTGGATAGAAAACACTATGGAAATGAGCAGACAGTGAGCTAGCATATACAGGATTTACACAAGATTTCAGTACTAAAAGCACAAGACAATTTATAACCCGAATACCATCGCATTTACAGTGAAAGGGAAGAGACGGTCCTCCGTCTTCCCTGTGATCGATCTATCTGCTAAGAGAAACAATTGTCTTAGCAGATCTTATGGAGATCTCCAGAATCAATGAGCTGTTTAGAATTTTTATGGCTGCAGGCTAAATCTAGACTACAGAAAACTACATCAGACGAGTGGAGTGTTGCTGTATGGAGTAACTTCGCCTATACTTGACTGAACTAGTTAGAGAGCTATGAAATACCATGGTAGCCAACCAACAATAAATTTTCATTCCAAATATAAGGCTCATGCTATATAAGGAATACTATTGCATTCCGAAAATCTATAGCGGACACAAAATAGAATAATAACAACAATAACATGAAGCATGCATGAGGAAATGATTATTTTGTAAGCATGATATAAACAAGACCTTCTTTTTTGTTATTTTTCCTTCATTTTCTTTGATATTTTGTTGCTTTTGTAACGTCTGTTTGTCAGCTGTTATAATTCATCATTTATATTTTATTGTTAAGTGTGTACATTGTGCAGTGTGTGCGAGAAAAAGAGAAAGAGAGAGTATGTTACTATTTGGGTGGATGAGACAGAGAGAAAAAGAAAAATGCTGCTATTATGTTGTTTTCAGGTGAAGGAAGTGTGAGTATTGGTAGCTGTTATGATAAAATTAAATTCTGTCAGTTGTCTGTCCTTATTCATCTATTTTTATACTGTATGCACTATCCAACGTATATTATTGCATACTTTATGGCTGAACATAAAAGATATGCAATTATAATATTGCTGCATATGCTTAAGGTGTCTGTTGCATTGGAATATTTTTCAAAGCTGACAACATTCTATAGTTTCATAAGTATGTTTTTCTTTCTATATATTTTTTTTTAATTTTCTTTAATAAAATATTAAAAAGAATATTTTTTTAATGAAAAGAAAATAAACGTAAAGAAAACAACAAACAACAACAGTACACAAAACTAATGTAGTAAGTATGCTTTTTAAATTATTTTTTTTTTTAGTTTTTGCTATAGTTCTTTTCACTCTTATTTTAATTTATACAACTATATTATAGTTAAGTAGCTTTTTGATGATAGTGTATGTTTTTATTTTCAGAAAAAAATAAAAATAGAAAAATAAAACAACTTATAGAAAATGTATAATATAATATGCATAAAAAGGTAAACATATTTGAGCATATTATAATAATATTAAAATGATGCAGCATTGAGAAAAATAAACAACAGAAAATTGTATTGAAGTTGTATTAAAAAAATTAAACTTAAAGTCTTTTGTAGCAGCATTTAAGGGATTTAGTTATTTTGGATGATATGTTTTTCTATAGAAAAAGTTAAAAGGCTAATAATAAAAATTGAAAATATGTACATCTTCAATTCAAAAGACCTAGTCTATAGTCTAGTCTATAGCCTAGTCTATAGTCTAGTCTATAGTCTAGTCTACAGTCTAGTCTATAGTCTAGTCTATAGTCTAGTCTATAGTCTAATCTATAGTCTAGTATATAGTCTAGTCTATAGTCTAGTCTATAGTTTAGTCTAGTCTATAGTCTAGTCTATAGTCTAGTCTATAGTCTAGTCTATAGTCTAGTCTATAGTCTAGTCTATAGTCTAGTCTATAGTCTAGTCTATAGTCTAGTCTATAGTCTAGTCTATAGTCTAGTCTATAGTCTAGTCTATAGTCTAGTCTATAGTCTAGTCTATAGTCTAGTCTATAGTCTAGTCTATAGTCTAGTCTATAGTCTAGTCTATAGTCTAGTCTATAGTCTAGTCTATAGTCTAGTCTATAGTCTAGTCTATAGTCTAGTCTATAGTCTAGTCTATAGTCTAGTCTATAGTCTAGTCTATAGTCTAGTCTATAGTCTAGTCTATAGTCTAGTCTATAGCCTAGTCTATAGTCTGGTCTATAGTCTGGTCTATAGTCTAGTCTATAGTCTAGTCTATAGTCTAGTCTATAGTCTAGTCTATAGTCTAGTCTACAGTCTAGTCTATAGTCTAGTCTATAGTCTAGTCTATAGTCTAGTCTATAGTCTAGTCTATAGTCTAGTCTATAGTCTAGTCTATAGTCTAGTCTATAGTCTAGTCTATAGTCTAGTCTAGTCTATAGTCAAGTCTATAGTCTAGTCTAGTCTATAGTCTAGTCTATAGTCTAGTCTATAGTCTAGTCTATAGTCTAGTCTATAGTCTAGTCTATAGTCTAGTCTATAGTCTAGTCTATAGTCTAGTCTATAGTCTAGTCTATAGTCTAGTCTATAGTCTAGTCTATAGTCTAGTCTATAGTCTAGTCTATAGTCTAGTCTATAGTCTAGTCTATAGTCTAGTCTATAGTCTAGTCTATAGTCTAGTCTATAGTCTAGTCTATAGTCTAGTCTATAGTCTAGTCTATAGTCTAGTCTATAGTCTAGTCTATAGTCTAGTCTATAGTCTAGTCTATAGTCTAGTCTATAGTCTAGTCTATAGTCTAGTCTATAGTCTAGTCTATAGTCTAGTCTATAGTCTAGTCTATAGTCTAGTCTAGTCTATAGTCTAGTCTATAGTCTAGTCTATTGTCTAGTCTATAGTCTAGTCTATAGTCTAGTCTATAGTCTATAGTCTAGTCTATGGTCTAGTGTATAGTCTAGTCTATAGTCTAGTCTATATTCTAGTCTATAGTATTGTTTATTGCCTGGTCTAGTGTATAGTCTAGTGTATAGTCTAGTCTATAGTCTAGTCTATAGTCTAGTCTATAGTCTAGTCTATAGTCTAGTCTATAGTCTAGTCTATAGTCTAGTCTAGTCTTTAGTCTAGTCTATAATATAGTCTATAGTCTAGTCTATGGTCTATTCTATAGTCTATTCTACAGTCTAGTATGTAGTCTAGTAAAAAGTCTAGTCTACAATTTAGTCTTTAGTCTAGTCTATAGTCTAGTCTTGTCTATGGTCTAGTCTATGATCTTGTCTATAGTCTAGTCTATAGTCTTGTTTATAGTCTAGTCTATAGTATAGTCTTTAGTCTAGTTTTTAGTGTAGTCTAAGTCTAATCTACATTCTAGTCTGTATTCTAGTCTTGTTTCGCTTAACTCTAGTCTGTCGTTTTATAATTTGATGAAACCATAGCCGTAAGAATATGTTTTTTTTTAAATTCTTGGTCTGAATATCCACTAAATTTTTTAAACATTGCAATACACCAGCCTAAATATTTGCTACTTAATTGTTACTAAAAGCGAAACTTAACATATGTTGCTTTTACTTTGTTATGTATGCCACTATTTTTCCACTTTACAAAAAAATGTTGTGCCATTTTATGAGTTTTAAAAGAATTCTGCGTAAGAGTTTATATATGAATTGCATATATTTTTCACTGCTGTTGCCTGTTTACTTTATGCCCTCAAAACTTTTCTTTCGCTTTTCCTTAGTGTTAACTTTTGCCGTTATTTTGAATTTATTGTCAACACTTGAGATGCTGTTTGCCAGATAATTAGTGTGAAAATTAAAATAAACTTTTTTTCTTCAAAAATAAAAAAAAGGAAACTATAACAGTTGCTCTGTCTCCCTTAGCTGCTAAGCAGTTTATGTGTTGCGAAAATTTATGATTTTCTTTTGTAGAGTTTTCATTAGTTTTATTTGTAATCTTTTTTTTAAAGAATAAAATATAAAATTTATTTTTAAAAGAATATTTATTATGGCAAGAAAATTATATTTAGAGTTAACAGGGCACAGAGGCTGTGGTTATTTTTTAATGAATTTATCGCTTAAGAAAAATGGTTTTTAATATAAATAAAAATTATCTAATGGTTCTTACAATCAATAGAGGTGAAGCTGATGGCAAATTATAAAAATATTGTTGTTTTTTATTAAAACACACAATTTTATGAGAATTTTTAGAATTTATATTTTTAATTAAATATTTAGTGTACATAGGATAGTTTGTATAAAATTTAACTCACTTTTTATATTCTTGCTAATAACTAAAACTATGCATGAACGTATACTTGTTATTAAATTATTATATAAATTGCACAACACTCATACGCTCTAGAAACTCAATAGAATTTATAAACATATTAAAACTAAGGTGTTGCAACTGCAAGTAAGAAAATAAATATTTATACTGAAATCATATTTGGTTTAAAATTGCAATATTTATAGTATATCCTAAAAAGTGTCTATTTATATGCTTCACCCACCTTATATATTTTTCTTAATACTAGTATAAATACATTTATTTAATTTGATTTTATAAACACTTAATACAATTTTTTATATCCCTTGCAATATTTTATTTCCATAGAGTAAGATTCTCTATTTTGAAAATTTTATACCTGCAAGTACTCTAGATATCACCTGGAAATGTCCTTAAACAATAATAAGAAAATATAAAAGTAAAATGCTAGATGATATAATAAACACTTTATGTGTGCTTAAGTAAATAACAAAAATCTAAAAGAAAACTTCATAAAACACTGTCACTGGGGTTAGTTTACTGCATATATGTATATGTATGTATATTTATACACACATTTATATATATAGCTAATAAAATGTTTCAGATGCAAACCATCATGGAATGTTGCGAAGGAATTCTTAGAAAAACAAAGTTATGCAGAAAAGAAGTTTAAATTGTTTTAAGAATTCAAACAGGTAATATATGTCTACACAATAAGTATCATTCAAGTTCAGTTCTAGTTCAGTTCTAGTTCAGTTCTAGTTCAGTTCTAGTTCAGTTCTAGTTCAGTTCTAGTTCAGTTCTAGTTCAGTTCTAGTTCAGTTCTAGTT
>NC_060953.1:12210704-12213444 GCF_022045245.1 Lucilia cuprina | reverse complement strand
TAGACTAGACTATAGACTAGACTATAGACTAGACTATAGAGTAGACTATAGACTAGACTATAGACTAGACTATAGACTAGACTATAGACTAGACTATAGACTAGACTTTAGACTAGAATATAGACTAGACTATATTTTATTATTTGTATGTCTCTATGCCCACCTGTTTGTCCGTCCGTCCATCCGTTTGTCTCCAGGTATCTTTGAGATCAGAAACGGCTTCTTCTTATTATAAACAAATTCGGTCAATAAATAACGGAGATATGAGCAAAAATCTGTGATAACATATAAGAGCTTAGTCAACAAATTTCTATTATTTTCATGCAGGCGCATGAAAACCACAACAAAGTCCTTCTAATTGTGTTTGAGAGTTCATTGCGTTTCCTTATTTATAACAAACGGTATGTTAATGGAAACAAAAAAAATGTATTTACGTTTGTTGTTGCAAATTAATTTTGCTGTCGCAGCAATAGGAAAGCATTTAGGCATTAACGATAGGTGAATTTAAAGAATTCTTTAGATATCAACACACTTTTCTTGCCAGTTTTACCTTTTATCATTATTTGACCCATATAAACATTTAACAAACTAATTCGTTATTAAAATAAACAGTTTTCCAAACAGTTTCTGTAGTTTGCTTTTTTTTTTGCTTTCAAAGAAAAGTTTAATCTTTTCTCACAAGTCTTATTTGTCTTCATCACTTGTCTACTTGTTGAAAATATATGAACTTCGATTTATAAATAAACTTCAATTTCATTTGCAAAAATGTTATATATATATAAATTTTTCTAGCTTGTTTTTTTTTTCCTGCAGCTATTTTTAACTTACGGTGATTTATTGTTACAAAATACAAGGCAAAGTGAAATAAATAACATATATAAATTGTTGTTGTTGTTACTTGATTTTTCTAAAAAGTTTATGTTTTTTTCTAACAAATTGCATTAGTTATTGTTGCAAAAATATTCAAAAGTTATAAGCAACAAAAATGGTAGTCAAGTCAAAGTAACAGAAAACTACTTACAACATTGTGTATGAGTAGTTTAGAAGAGAGTACAATGTGTTGTACAATAGATGTTAACATATTATGGCTGAAGAAAAAAGAAAGGTACACCTCAAACTGACAGGCTGCTTTTCATTATATACAGGCTCTTTATACTAATATAAATTTTAAAATTTATTACTAGTTTTCTAAAATATTTAGCAAATTTTGCCTGCCAGTTGATGGCTGTTGCATTTTTCAGTAAATATTAATTTGTTGCAACATTTACATGAAGCTTTATGTTTAATTAAAATTTTAGTAAAATTTTATGTATATGTATGTATGTCAATATTTTGCCTAAATAAGTTGTTAGAAAAGACTTAAGTAGAAAATCGTATGTTCAACATGCAACATTGAGTTGCAGAAAAGACGTGCTGTTCGTTAGAGTTAAAGTATTAGATGTAAAATTAAATTTATATATTTATTTTTGTTATACATGCATATGTTGTTAAATATACAATTGTTTATGAATTAAAATCTGATTTTCTAAACATTTAGTAGTATTATTGTTGTTAGTATTATAAATTCGACAAAATAAACAAAATTAACATGTTTGAATCGATATAACGAATCGATAGAATGAATAGTATTAGAAAAACTACTTTTTTCAATCAGATCCATTGTATTACTATACAAATCATTTCCTCGATGTATCAATAACTCTAAAGTAATGTTTTAAAACCACTGCTGAAATCTTTTTGGCGAAATCCTTTAAAACCACAAAAATATGTTGCCAAAAAATCTATAAATAAAGTTAAAGGAAATTTGTGACCCCCCATTAAGTTAACAAAAAAAAAACTGATTTCAAACCCCACACAATTTTTTTACATTGAAAAGCTTACCTGCCTCCATTCTCGAAAAAAAACAATAATACCATTGCAAAAAGTTTATTTTTTAATAAATTTTCACAACCAATACTAAAGCCAGCAAATGCGGGCTGCCAGGTGTTAAAGAATTTGAAACTACATACTATATCATTGGGTACTTAAACAAAAGTGTAAAGCGAGAAAGAGAGTGATTCATGGTAAGACAAACATGCTGATATGCGGTAAATTCTTCATGAGTACACATAACATTTACACATATACATGTGTGTAGCTCTAAGTACGTTAAGTGCGTCTGTAGTTGAAAAAAAAACAAACAAAAAACTACTATAAATAGTACAATTTTCAGTTTTTATTTGTTTTCTCAACATTTGAATTGTATTGACAATGATACCACCAACTGTGTTAAAGTGTAGCTTTATGAGTGAGTACTTTTCTATACACACACATATGTATATGTTTGTAATAGTTCTTGTTTTTTTTTTTTTTGTGATGTAAGTATAGTCTATCAGGATTATTACAATAAAAAGCACACATACACTATCAGATATTTTCATTTGTTTAGATTAAAAAAAATTCTCGAAAACTTTCACTACTTTGAATGCGTTTCTGAAATATATGAATATATGTTTGTATTTTTATACGAGGGCTGTAAGGAATTTATCTATATATAGACCGTTATAGGCTTAACTGCATATTGAAAGATTAGACTATATACTACACCAAAGACAAAACAATTGAGAAGCAAAATACCTTAATAATACACCAGCTATAGACTAGGCTATAGACTAGACTATAGACTAGACTATAGACTAGACTATAGACTAGAATATAGACTAGACTATAGACTAGACTATAGACTAGACTATAGACTAGA
>NC_060953.1:12208921-12210604 GCF_022045245.1 Lucilia cuprina | reverse complement strand
CTGTTCTAGTTCTGTTCTAGTTCTGTTCTAGTTCTGTTCTAGTTCTGTTCTAGTTCTGTTCTGTTCTGTTCTGTTCTGTTCTGTTCTAGTTCTGTTCTAGTTCTAGTTTTGTTCTAGTTCTTTTCTAGTTCAGTTCTAGTTCTGATCTAGTTCCGTTCTAGTTCTGTTCTTTCTTAGATTTGTTTTAAATCGAGTCATCAAGATATCTTAAATGACTTGCTTTTTAGAATTCCTCAAACCCCACTAAGTGCTTTGCACGTAAATCGTAACAGCCCCTCTATTACATGAAAGGTATCACTGTGTTATTTTCAGTTCTGCAACCATTTTTAATCACAATAACAAACACTAAAACTGAAAATAGCGTAGGAAGAATATAGGAGTCTATGAGATTTTAATGCAATAACACGTGATTGTCTATTGTTTCGTGACCACTACTAATTGGCTAAAATGACATAGACATATTTAGTCACTCTTTCAAATTTTGTTTGATGGAAAATCATTGTATTCGACAGATTTTGTTTTTCTAAACCAAAAAAGTCTGTTAATCATCAGAAAAGTTTATTAAAAAGAAAACTACTATGTTTTTTTTTTATTAAGCTGAAAAAAGATTTTTAATTATAAGTTTTAAATTATAAATTTGTTGATTTTGGTATTTTTGATATATGATAAGCAGTATGCTCTTTCATTTCATTTCCATTTCGGAAATAGTTGTAGTTCTTTAACTCACTTTTCCATTAATAATGTTTATATTTATTATTTATTGGCAGTTTTTGCTTCACCAAAAACAAAATACCGTAAATCAAATAAATATAATAAAAATGGCTTTAAAAATACTTAAACAAAATTAAACAGAACAAAAATGTCTCTTGAGTAACATTTAGCAAACAATCAATCAATTATATATTAAACGAAAAGGGAAAATTTGGAGCTTACAGCCTTTTTTTCTTCTAGAGATTTGTATCTGTAACCAAATTTTAGAGTAGAAAAAAATTATATAAAATACAAAATGGTTAAAAGTGACAACGTTTAAAAAAAGGCCATAATAAAGTTGACAAGTGACATATTGACAATGTGACCAAAAAAACAGAAAAGTAAGAAAAAAAACGATATATTTTTTCCTTCTTTTGTTGTTGATGTAATTGACACTTTTCTACTTGACATAAAATACAAATAAATTCAATAAAAAAAATAAATAACTATATACAGTTTGGTTCTCTGTTAAATATTGATTATTTTTGTTTATAGAATAAAGGATTCCACGTGATTTGTGTTTGATAAATTGAAAATGAAAATCATTGATTTAGAAAAGAAATGTTTAGCACAAAAAGACCGCAAAAGGGACAAAATTTTTTGACTGAATGACTTGAATCTGAAAATAAAATGGGTGCTTGCTAAAGAGGGGATGCCATAGTTTTTAACAAAATTACTGAAGGGCTTTACTAAAAGTTTTGTTATTCGCATATAAATTTTTTCTTCTAAATAACACAAATCATTTGATAAAAGATTTTGAAGATTAAGAACAGAACAAGAACAAAACAAAACTTCAAAAGAACTAGAACAGAACTAGAACAGAAATAGAACAGAACTAGAACTAGAACAGAACTAGAACTAGAACAGAACTAGAACAGAACTAGAACAGAACTAGAACAGAACTAGAACAGAACTAAAACAGAACTAGAACAG
>NC_060953.1:12206546-12208821 GCF_022045245.1 Lucilia cuprina | reverse complement strand
ACTGAACTAGAACTGAACTAGAACTGAACTAGAACTGAACTAGAACTGAACTAGAACTGAACTAGAACTGAACTAGAACTGAACTAGAACTGAACCAGAACTAAACTATAACTCAACTAGAACTGAACTTAAACTTAACATTTTTGGGACAATCCCACCAACTAAAGGGTTGATAAATTTTAAAATAATATTGTGGTTAATATCGTTATGTTGTTGCGGTTCTTGTTATACTCATATTTGTGGTAAATATGTTTATTCATTTTTATAGACCCTCATAATTTATAGACCATTTTTGTATTTTTTTTCTTTTGCATAATGTAGACAAAAGTGTATAAAAAAACAAAAGTCCATATAATTTTATTTACCAACTTAATAGAATACAAAATAAAAATTTTAAAATATCAAAAATATAAAGATGTAGGATAAGAAAAAATTGCTACTAATATTTACAAATATGTATTTTTGAATGTATCTTTCTGTTTTATGATAAAATACATTATAGATTTTTGCCGATAAATTTTTCTTAATTTTTATTGAGTAGATTTTTTTGAAAAGAAGTGGTCGGACATTGGTTAGGACGATTTTGAAACACACTGTTTAGAAAAAATTATTAGCGAATATTATAATTTTAAGTTTACATTCAGTTCGAGTTATTAAAATTATTCATTTGGTCGTTGAGGTCGTGATTCTTATCACATCATTATTCTTAGATCAACTTACAAGTGTTGTCCTATAAGCATTTTATTACTGTAAAACTTAAAAACTAGATATTTTTGGTCAGTGCATTTTCCTGTAATAGGCTATAGGGTAATTTAATGAATTTACAATTTTGATTTTATTAGCAAATATATTACTTTACTGTGTTGAAAATCAATCATAATAAAATTCAATGTCATTGTTAATTTATTCATTTATTTTTTTCATATTTATATTTGAATTCGTTAATAGAGATTCGAAATAGTCAATTATTTTGTAAAATTTTATTTATTTTGCATGTATATTGATGGAAAAGTTAATGTAATAAGTTTTATAGTCTTTTATATACAAACTCAAGTATAAACATTATATTTCTGCATGACCTAAAAGTATGCAATATTATTAGATTTATTTTTTGTGTTCTTTCTAGTTAAGCTAATGGAAATGTTCTATAGTCGTTTTAAGGTATATGAAAAGAAAATAAATCCCTAAAATAGTTTTTATATTTAAAAATAGATTTTATTAAAAAATAAATAAATTTGAAGGATATTTACTTAAGCATAATATTCAATCGACCTCCTTAAAGGAGCACCAGCTAAGCGAAGAATCTTTAAAATTTAGCTTACTACTTTGATAAAAAAAACCTGTAACTATATTTCGCTCCTTTTACTCATCTCAACTCGACCATTTACCATCCTAAAAGTATGCAATTAAATTTAAATATCTTCCACCTGCACCTGCACATATTGTTTTTTGTAGCAGATATGTTAATTATCTTTACTCTATAAAATTCTTAAAAAATCTCTTAGTATTCCCCTTAGAAATAATAATTCTACATACACATCCCAATAACAAAAAACAATCACACTTGTTTCTAGTATTGCCATCAAACTAAAGTCAGTTCAATATGTTTCAAATAACGTTTTTGTACTTAACTAAATGAAAAAAAAAAAATACAATATAAACGCGCAAAGCGCAGCATGGTATTAGATGTTCCACTTTATGCTTTATTTTCTCAACCGATTTCATAGTTTTTTTTTTATTGAACAACATTTACAAGTTTCATGGGAATGTTGTAAATCAATGTTGAACTTTTATTACAATCGTCAACAGCATACTAACACTACCGATGCTGTTGATACTAGAACTATAAAACAAAAGTTGAACATGCTTGAAGGAAAAAAAAAAGGAACAAAGGACGTGGTATGGAAAATATACTCTTACAATAACAATACGAACAACTACAACTAAGAAAAGAAATAAATTAAAAAATACACAAATGGAAACTACAACGAGGATAATAAGAAAACAATTATAGTATTGTCTTGCCTATAGTCTTGTCTATAGTCTAGTCTATAGTATAGTCTAATTCTTGTCTATAGTATAGTCTATTATCTAGTCTACAGTCTAAATTATTACCTAGTCTATAGACTAGTCTATTTATATAGTCTAGTCAATAGTCTAGTCTATAGTCTAGTCTATAGTCTAGTCTATAGTCTAGTTTATAGTCAAGTCTATAGTCTAGTCTATAGTCTAGTCTATAGTCTAGTCTATAGTCAAGTCTATAGTCTAGTCTATA
>NC_060953.1:12186479-12206446 GCF_022045245.1 Lucilia cuprina | reverse complement strand
TCTATAGACTAGTAAATGCACTACTCTATAGACTAGTCCATACACTACTCTATAGACTAGTCTACACACCACTCTATAGACTAGTCTATACACTAGTCTATAGGATAGTCTGTCTGTAGACTAGTCCATAGACTTGTCTATACATTAGTCTATAGTAGATTGGTAAGTTGACTTTTACAGGAAAATCTCCCAGAACTGCCGCATTATATTTGATTGCATATGATGTGTGACTTTTGATTGTGCAAAAGTATGTCTGTGTATATAATAAAATTTTATTCAATTTTATTTTCTTTACACTTGTTTGTACTTTCAAGACTTCCCTATTGTATAGCTGCAGCACATGTGTTTATATAATTATAACAATTAAGTAAGGAGGTTTCTATTCGTTTAAGATTTTGGAATTATTTGCAAAGGTATGACATGTTATCAAGATTTTATTTTAGAACTTTCTTAAAAATTTGTAACAAATTATTTCAAAAAATATCTGCCCTAATGTTTTACATAATTTCTAACATTTGTATTTTAACTTGTGTCTTAATGCAATTATGTTAATTTTCAATTGTTTATTGTTTTAGTAAAATCTTGAAATTTTTTATTCGTTTTTTTTTTTTACTTACTATTACTTTTTAATGTCTGCCAAAATAAATTGTTTGTTTGCTCATGTCTCGTTATTGTTTTCAAATTAGTTTCATAATTAAAAACGACTTTATGTCTTACATTGAAATGGCATTAGCAGCAGCATTAAACCAACAGCAGTTTGATAATAAGCATTTGTCTTCAAGTCTTTAGATTTGCTTAAATGTTGTATTTAATAAGTTTAGTCTAGAGATAATGTAAAAATGAAAATATAATTTAATTAAATATTTGTAAATGCCTTTAAGTTGAAATGCTGTAAGTGACAATAAATATTTTACAAATGAAATACTACTAACATATTTCGTGGTTTTTGATATTTTTGTGAGGAAACTTTAAGATATAAATTTAAGAAATTTTTATATATCAATATTAAACTATTGTTGTTTAAAGATTCACCCAGCCATTAAAGCTTTAAACTTACACTTACTGAAATCCACAGATTAATTACAGAAGTAGCTTATTTTTATATTAAATTCTAGTAATCAACTTATGTCTACTTAACTTTAAATTACATACGTATGCGTTTTTTCTATAAATTATGTATCAATCATACGTTACGTTGTTCGATGATTACATAGTGTTTTTACAATAAGTGTTGCCTACTTTTAGACTTAAGAAATATTTTAATATCTCTAATGACAGCAGAGGGCGTATGAGTGTTATTTTATGCATTACATATAGGTTATACGTCATCTTGTTCATCATACAGAAATTTCATTAAAAAAATGTTGCATAGTTTTAGGTTAGCTGATTTGTTTATTTTGCATAGAATATGAAAGTAAATAAAACTGTAACTTTTAAAAGACTAGACGGATTTCACTAAAATGTCTCGCCGATTTAAATGAATTTATTACACTTAAAGTCCACTTCTTGAGTATTCTAGGTAGATTGTTTTTTAATTTTGTCGGTTTTCTTTTTTTAGGTTTTTTACTACCGAAAAAGTTTTGGAAATTGCAGAATTATTTAAAACAAAACGTTGTTTTGAACTTCTCTCATGAATATACGTATTCTAAAGAAACTAGTTCTAGAACGAGTGCAAATAGAACCACTTCAGATTAAAAAAAATCTTGGAACTAATGATGTCGTCATAACATCGAAACAATGTTATGGTTCTTAAATACTTTAAGGAACTAGTTCTTTGACAATAATTATACAATTTTTTTTATATTTTTAAATTCTTGTTTTGTGACAATTCAAGGCATTTTAAATTGAGAACGTACTTTTCTAAAGATTCTACCTTATTATTGTTTTATTGTGGTTTAAACCTATTTTTATCAAAATAGAAAACGCATTCATATGTGTATTTCTGACTTCAATTGAATTATAAGGCTTTTTGAATTGTACCGGGAAAAACGGAAAGTTACCTGGGGATTGTGTATATCCTGTAGAAAAAATACTTTATATTATACGTGGTTATGAATTTAAAGATAATAAGCCATTGGTTTGTAATTATGTTCTTTAGTAAAAATTGTACAACATTAATAATATCTAAACTGTTTCTTCAAATTGGTGCTAGTCCGCTGAAAATATAAATGTTTTTGATCCAATTTAGCGTATACGTTTTCTGGAGCTACCATAGAATTAGTTAAAAAATTCGAACACAAATTATTCCTTAAAGAACCATTTCCAGAACCATTCCAAATAATGAGTGTCTACTTCAATACGCTTTCTCAGAATCCGTCCCGAAGGTGACAATTTCTAACAAAAATCATTGGTCTCAAAGTCAAAGTTGAATGAGTACAGGCTACAAGCATGCGTTGTAGAACTAGTTGTGGTATTACTACAATTTTTGCTGGGTACTGTATAGTCTCGTATCGGTTCAATTATAAGTTCACAGTTCAGTATTAAATTCTTTTTAGTTATCAAATATTTCTGGTTTTAATTAAGTTCTAGTTTAGTTCTAGTTCAGTTCTAGTTTAGTTCTAGTTCAGTTCTAGTTCAGTTCTCGTTCAGTTCTCGTTCAGTTCTAGTTCAGTTCTAGTTCAGTTCTAGTTCAGTTCTAGTTCAGTTCTAGTTCAGTTCTAGTTCAGTTCTAGTTCAGTTCTAGTTCAGTTCTAGTTCAGTTCTAGTTCAGTTCTAGTTCAGTTCTAGTTCAGTTCTAGTTCAGTTCTAGTTCAGTTCTAGTTCAGTTCTAGTTCAGTTCTTGTTCAGTTCTAGTTAAGTTATACTTCTTTTTCAATTCTTTTGTAGTTTTACATAACCATTCTAATCATTTTTCAAAACAAAGAGTAGTGATTTTACAATAACCTAACATTTGTTAACAAAAATGCTGATATTGTTTAAGTAAATCCGTACTACAAAGTTTAAATAGGCGCACACACTTTGACGGTCAATCATTATATAGCAGTTATTATTCCGAGCACTCTATAGAAAAATAGTGTTTACCTTCTAACTCAAACTATGTTAAAATACTAATACAATGTCGGACATTTTTAAATAGATGTCAAATTTGTCTGTGTGCTCATTATACTCAGCCTAAAAGTTGACAACATTTTGAATAAACAGTTCTTTTGAAATTTTAATCAGATATGTGAAAATTTGCATTGGAGGGTGTGTCTACGACAAGTTGCAATTGAGGATAATTAAAATTTGGTTTTAAAGGAAAAACTATTTAAAATTTTCCATTCAAATATTTGTGTTTATAATTTTTGAATAGCTACTGCTGGAAATCCTGTGAGATAACCAGCCACAATTGTAACTCCTTTTTTGTTTTGGCAATATTTCATCTGTCTTTTTCAGTCACAAAATTGTGTTTGTACTTCTTCTCTGTGAAGGAAATACCTGCTGTTATAAGTGATATTGAGGTTAAAAGGAAAAGAAATTTTTAGACTTCATGTGTGTTTAAATCAAAATGTTGTCAGAGGTTAAACTGTAGGTGGTAAATCTTTATTCAGCATCAATACTTTCTTTTTTCATTTCATGATTTGACGCTTTTATGGCAGTAGATTTGTGGTAAAAGTAAGAAAGAAAATACAATAAAAAGGGGGAATAAAAAAATATATAAGTATATATTAAATATAACTTAAATTACACTCTAAATCTAACAATAATAACAAAAATCACAACCAATCTTTAACGCATAAAAACTCTTCGCAAGAATTGTAATAAAAATAGAAAATAAAAACGAAAATATATATAAAAAATCATAAAAAATAAAATCCTTAAAAAACTTTAGAAAAAAAACAGAGAATTATAGAGGATTTTAAAAACCCGTTAGAAAACAAAAGAAAAGTTTCAAAACCAAAGAAAAGACAGATAGAAATTTTTTTCGTAAAAAATATCTAACATACAAGTGTTAAACATAATATCATTGAATGGAAACTATAAGTTATAGGATAAAACAAAAACAAAACGTTTGGAAAAAAAATTGTTAGATACAGTCGTGTAATATGAATGTGCATATGTATCAATGTGTGTGCATTTCTATCAATCTATGTAAGTATTTGTTTTCCAATATGGTTGAGTGTATAGTGTTTTTGGTTTGTATGCTTGTAGTTCATGAAAATCGCATTATTTCCGTTAATGTTTTGGCACGTTTCTACTGCAAAAGTATGCGCATAAATCAGACGACAAACTCTACTCAAACTTTAACTGATGTGAACTTAAGCCGCTCGTATGGTTACATTTACAAAAAAAAAAATAAAAGAAGAAAACTACATAAAATGTTTTTTTAGTAATACACATTCATACAAGTTTAAAAATGTGCACAAGTACATACAATATTACATATTTACTCTTACATTTCAAATGTTCCCTTTAAGTGAGTAGGGGCGTCACTTTGGACCCCTTAGTTATATAAGACAGTTGGTAATTTATTTGACAAATCTATTAAAGAGTCAAAACTTCTATTAAGAACTACAGGGTACTGTTGGAGTAGCTGCTGCAGTTTTTTTCTAAGGAAATTTCTATGAAAATAGGAATCTTTAGATCTCGAGACACAGTAAATGTGTTGACTTAACACATGCTATATTTTCATCTTTCCCCTTTTTCAGAAAATTGCTTCATACTTTTTCATTCACATACATAATAACACATACATACATATGTATATAGTCAAAGCCCAACAGTTTGGCGAAGAGTCAATGCATCCAAAAAAATACATTGATTTTCACTAAAGTTTAACCACCTGGCTGGCTCTTACTCATCTTTTGTCTAGGATGTCCTTTTTGTAAAAGAGAGTGAATCGTCACTTTATTTTTCCCTTCATAAAGGAGAGAATGTACAAATACAATCTTAGTGTCTTTGTATGTCTCTACGTAATCTATGGGGTTCTAATCGTGGCTTCCTCGTAAGACAAACACATGTTTAAATAGTATCCTTAAGAGGTACATAGATCGGGACAGACCAAACTAAGTGCTGGGAGATTTACACATGTATTTTTAGTTATGCTAGTGTTGGTGCATTTATGGGGATCATATTTTTTTACAAAAATGTTTGAAAAAAAATCACAGTGATTCTGCTGTTGTTTAAAAATGGATAGAAATATTGAATTATATCAATCGGCTTAAAATTTTAATTTGAACCCACTTGGTGCCTCTACATTCATACGTACGTACGTACGTTTGTATATACATGTAATCAATAAACCAATAAAATCAATATTAGGTCGAAGATCACAATAAAAAAGTATGTCATTATATAATCTATGTAATGAGCCGACATTTATCACTCCAATTCCATAAGTTATGAATGGATCAGATCAGATATTAGCCAACTTTACCGGATACAGTCACAAGGGATCAAATACCACAAGATGACTAATAGTACGACCAAACGGTTGGCAATGACACTTGTCCTCGAATGGCCCCATAAAAAAATAAGAGTTCTATATTCGTCTGTGCCGAATATTATATACCCTTCACCATGATGTGTTTAAAGCCTTTTGTACCTTTTGAAGAACGAAAAAGTACCAAAAAGTCCCCATCTATGGGTCCTCAGTTAATCCGGGCCATACAAACTTAATTACATGTTCCTAGGTTCAATATTGTAGAAATTGTAAAAAGTACCTTTTGAAGAACGAAAAAGTACCAAGAAGTCCCCTTTTACTGGTTCTCACTTAATCCGGGATATACGAACTTAATAACATATTTCTAGGTTCAATATTATAGAAATTTCAAAAAGTACCTTTTGAAGATTGAAAAAGTACCAAAAAGTACCCTTTCATGGGTCCTCACTTAATCCTGGCCATACATACTTAATTACATGTTTCTAGGTTTAATATCGTAGAAATTGCAAAAAGTACCTTTTGAAAAACGAAAAAGTACCAATAAGTCCCCTTTTATGGGTCCTTACTTAATCCGGGCCATACATACATAATTACATGTTTCTAGGTTTAATATCGTAGAAATTGCAAAAAGTGCCTTTTGAAAAACGAAAAAGTACCAAAAAGTCCCCTTGTATGGGTCCTCACTTAATCCGGGCCATACATACTTAATTACATGTTTCTAGGTTCAATATTGTAGAAATTGCAAAAAGTACCTTTTGAATAATGAAAAAGTCCCCTTTTATGGGTCCTCACTTAATCCGGGCCATACATACTTAATTACATGTTTCTAGGTTCAATATTGTAGAAATTGCAAAAAGTACCTTTTGAAAAACGAAAAAGTACCAAAAACTCCCCTTGTTTGGGTCCTCACTTAATCCGGGCCATGCATACTTAATTTCATGTTTCTAGGTTCAATATTATAGAAATTTCAAAAAATATCTTTTGAAGAACGAAAAAGTACCAGAAAGTCCCCTTTTATAGGTTCTCACTTAATCCAGGCTCTACATACTTAATTTCATATTTCTAGCCAATAACAAAACATTGGCTTTTATAAACAAATTACAATAACAATATTTACCGTATTGTTATGTATTTTGTTTTTGTTTTTTGCAGTTTCTGTCTGAGCATGAATAAAAAATCTAAATTTTATATGAAATTTTCAGAGGTTGTCTCGGTTTTTTGCTCATATCTCCGTTATTTATGGACCGATTTTGCTGATTTTAAATAGCGTTCTTGCCGGTCGTATGTCTGATAGAATTATGGAAGATTCGGATCTCGCAGATATCTGGGGTCTTCTAAAAACTGATTTCAACAAACATACAGACAGACAGACGGACAGACAAACAGACAGACGGACATGGCTTAATCATCTCCGCTACCTATAAGGATCCAGAATATATATACTTTATAGGGTCGGAAAATTATATTATAGAAATTACAAACGGAATGACAAACTTATATATACCCTTCTCACGAAGGTGAAGGGTATAACAAGTAACAAATTATAGTCGGACAAGGCCGACCGAATAAAACCCTATACCTTTTACAAAAATAAAATCTAGTTAGTTAGCTAGTTAGTTGAAAAGGTTATCACAGGTAGCCGTTTCGGTTTTACTTGGATTCATGTTGATCCCTTCATAATAATATCTGTAAGAGAAGAAAGAGAGAGATGGGTAAGACAGGAAAGGAGACATTGGCAGTGAGAATGTAAGAAAAGCAGTAAGATTTTGAAAAAGGGAAAAGGCACCAGGTCAGTTTTCATGGATGAAACAGTGTGATGTTGGATTCACACTCATTTTGTTAGATTAATAAAATCCCTGATACATTCTAATTGAATCAAATCGGACATATCACCAAAGTATATCAATCCAAAGGTCCGAAATCTGACCTCCGCCAAAGCAGGACAATCGCAGAGAAAATGAGTAATAGTTTATCTGTCGTAGTCGTTGAGCGGAAACCTAATGCGTCTAGCATGGTCACCAAATTTACAGTGACCAGTGATAACCAATATCAGCCTACTTAACTGCGGTCTTTGAAGACCAAGAAGATATTTAGACCTGTGTGGATCCATTTGTGGCCAGAGTGCTTTAGCTGTTGAACACGTCAGATTGCGTGACCATCTGCTTAGCAGATTAGTTTAGTTAGTTTAGTTAGTTTTTACTTAGTTTTTTTTAGTTAGTTACTTAGTTCGTTTGTTAGTTAGTTAGTTAGTTCGTTAGTTAATTTGTTAGTTAGTTAGTTAGTTAGTTACTTAGTTACTTAGCTACTTAGATACATAGATACTTAGTTACTTAGTTACTTAGTTACTTAGTTACTTAGTTACTTAGTTACTTAGTTACTTAGTTACTTAGTTACTTAGTTACTTAGTTACTTAGTTACTTAGTTACTTAGTTACTTAGTTACTTAGTTACTTAGTTACTTAGTTACTTAGTTACTTAGTTACTTAGTTACTTAGTTACTTAGTTACTTAGTTACTTAGTTACCTAGTTACTTAGTTACTTAGTTACTTAGTTACTTAGTTACTTAGTTACTTAGTTACTTAGTTACTTAGTTACTTAGTTACTTAGTTACTTAGTTACTTACTTACTTACTTACTTACTTACTTACTTATTTATTTACTTACTTACTTACTTACTTACTTACTTACTTACTTACTTACTTACTTACTTACTTACTTACTTACTTACTTATTTATTTACTTACTTACTTACTTACTTACTTACTTACTTACTTACTTACTTACTTACTTACTTACTTACTTACTTACTTACTTACTTACTTACTTACTTACTTAGTTAGTTCGTTAGTTAGTTATTTAGTTAGTTACTTAGTTAGTTAGTTTGTTAGTTCCTCCTTGCGCTGTATAGCTAGGAGGGTACTTTGACTTGCAACCTTTACGAATCCTTAAAACTTTGAATAAACTGTGAAGAGTTACAATTTCGTTCCCTTCAAACCACTGTCCAATAAAGGCACTTTTGTTTTATGCCAAATAGAATTTGTATGCATTCACTATGTTGAACATTGACTACAAATTTAAAGAATTCATACAAACAGATATATTCTCTGTTCTCAAGATTGCTTCTTTTACTTCTATGCCTTTTTATATTAGTATTATTTTAGTTATTGTTTTTGTTTTTTTCTTTAGCACATTTTTAACACAATTGTCATGTTGATGTAAACTTTAGATGAATTTTTGTCTTCACATTTTCATTTAAGATTTTGTAATTTTTTTCTATTGTCATACAAATAAATGGTGAATTTATGTTTTTCTTTTTATAAATGCATACCTACTTACATTCGAATGCATGTGTGCTTGTCTGTAGCTTTGAATTCAACTCATATTTTCTTATTTGCCTTCTTATTAGATGCTTACTTAAACAGCTGTAGGGGAAGCGGAAAAGAGTGGGGTTTAAAAAATGAGCAGTTTTTATATCAAACTTATTGCAAAAAAAAAAAAAAAAAAAAATTACATCGAAATACATGTAAGGTTTAGCTGTAGAAAATTTCCATCGATATCGAAAATTTTCATTAGTATCGATATAAAGTTTTTTAAAGCAATTTTTTAATATTTAAATTTACAACAAATTTTCATCGATATCAAAAATTTGCCTTAATATCGATTTAAAGTTTCTTATGGGATTTGTTTTTTTATGTCGATGATATATCTTATGCTTTATTTAAGTACCTCGCTGTATGTTTCTTAAACTTTACCATTTGTTTTTTTATGTTAGATCTTGGCACTGCCAATGTTTTCGTTTTTGCTGTGCATTATTATGAGCTTATAAGTGGGCGTATAATTTTCAACAATTTTGTGAAATTTTATATATACATATATATTTTTTTTACTATTTTGTTTAGATTTTTTTGAGTTGTTTTCTGCTATGCAGCTGTTGAAAACTCTTTAGTAGAATCAGTTTTTGCATTTGCAAGTCAAATTCGTTTGTTTTCCATATACCGACACACTCTTATGTATGTGCATGCTTTGGGGTATGTGTGTGTGTATTTGTTTTGTCATTTTTTTTAATTTACAATTCTCTGCTACTTAAGCTTAAGCGTATGATTGTTTATGCATGAGTTCATTTGGTGTACATGTGTGCTTGAACAGGCTGCTCCTTTTTTTGAGAATGCCTTTTTATGCAATTCTTTTTATTTTTGCAAAAGTTTTAGATTTTCTTTGTTGTTGTTGTTGTTTTTGCAGTAGTAGTTATTATTGCCATCTTTTGCAATTAACAGAAATATACTTAAATACACGTGTTGTTGACATAAATATTCCGGTAGTTTTAAGAGGTGTTACTCTCTAATATAACGTTATAGAACTGTAACTTCATTTACTTATGTATGCACATAAGGGCTAAGTATATGTACTCATTTACGAGCTTTATTAGTCCACAGGAGTTTTAGTAGCTTGTTTCTAAATTAAACTGTAAATTTTTTCATAGAAAAGTTCAACATATTGACTGGTTACAATACTAGATATTGGACCACTGATTAGCACTAAGACTTTATATAGACTACTCCAATCACTAATCATTAGACTAATCCATACACTAGTCTATCGACCAGTCCATACATTATTCTATAAACTAGTCCATAGACTAGACAATACAATGGTCTATAGACTTGTCTATGGAGTAGAATACTCCATACACGGGTCTATAGACTAGTTCATACACTAGTCTATAGACTAGTTCATACACAAGTCTATAGACTAGTCCATACACAATTCTATATACTAGTCTAAACACTATTCTATAGACTAGTCTAAACAATATTCTATAGACTAGTCCATACATTAGTCTATAGATTAGTCCATACACTAGTCTATAGACTAGTCCATACATTAGTTTATTGACTAGTGCATACACTAGTCTATTGAATAGTCCATACACTAGTCTATAAACTAGTCCATACACTAATCTATAGACTAGTCCATAGACTATATAGACTAGTCCATACACTATTCTGTAGACTAGTCCATACACTGTTCTATAGACTAGCCCATACAATAGTCTATAGACTAGCCCATACACTTGTCTATAGACTAGCTCACATACTAGTCTATAGACTAGCCTATACACCAGCCTATAGATTAGTCCATACACTAGTCTATAGACTAGTCCATCCACTGGTCTATAGACTAGTCCATACACTGGTCTATAGACTAGTTTATACACTAATTTATAGACTTGTTTATACATTAGTCTATAGACTAGTCCATGCACTAGTCTATGGACTAGCCCATACACTTGTCTATAGACTAGCTCACACACTAGTCTATAGACTAGTCCACACACTAGTCTATAGACTATTTCATACACTAGTCTGTAGACTAATCCATAAAATAGTCTATAGACTAGTCCATGCACTACTCTATAGACTAGTCCATGCACTACTCTATAGACTAGTCCATGCACTACTCTATAGACTAGTCCATGCACTACTCTATAGACTAGTCTATGCACTACTCTATAGACTAGTCCATGCACTACTCTATAGACTAGTAAATGCACTACTCTATAGACTAGTCCATACACTACTCTATAGACTAGTCTACACACCACTCTATAGACTAGTCTATACACTAGTCTATAGGATAGTCTGTCTGTAGACTAGTCCATAGACTTGTCTATACATTAGTCTATAGTAGATTGGTAAGTTGACTTTTACAGGAAAATCTCCCAGAACTGCCGCATTATATTTGATTGCATATGATGTGTGACTTTTGATTGTGCAAAAGTATGTCTGTGTATATAATAAAATTTTATTCAATTTTATTTTCTTTACACTTGTTTGTACTTTCAAGACTTCCCTATTGTATAGCTGCAGCACATGTGTTTATATAATTATAACAATTAAGTAAGGAGGTTTCTATTCGTTTAAGATTTTGGAATTATTTGCAAAGGTATGACATGTTATCAAGATTTTATTTTAGAACTTTCTTAAAAATTTGTAACAAATTATTTCAAAAATATCTGCCCTAATGTTTTACATAATTTCTAACATTTGTATTTTAACTTGTGTCTTAATGCAATTATGTTAATTTTCAATTGTTTATTGTTTTAGTAAAATCTTGAAATTTTTTATTCGTTTTTTTTTTTACTTACTATTACTTTTTAATGTCTGCCAAAATAAATTGTTTGTTTGCTCATGTCTCGTTATTGTTTTCAAATTAGTTTCATAATTAAAAACGACTTTATGTCTTACATTGAAATGGCATTAGCAGCAGCATTAAACCAACAGCAGTTTGATAATAAGCATTTGTCTTCAAGTCTTTAGATTTGCTTAAATGTTGTATTTAATAAGTTTAGTCTAGAGATAATGTAAAAATGAAAATATAATTTAATTAATATTTGTAAATGCCTTTAAGTTGAAATGCTGTAAGTGACAATAAATATTTTACAAATGAAATACTACTAACATATTTCGTGGTTTTTGATATTTTTGTGAGGAAACTTTAAGAATAAATTTAAGAAATTTTTTATATATCAATATTAAACTATTGTTGTTTAAAGATTCACCCAGCCATTAAAGCTTTAAACTTACACTTACTGAAATCCACAGATTAATTACAGAAGTAGCTTATTTTTATATTAATTCTAGTAATCAACTTATGTCTACTTAACTTTAAATTACATACGTATGCGTTTTTTCTATAAATTTGTATCAATCATACGTTACGTTGTTCGATGATTACATAGTGTTTTTTACAATAAGTGTTGCCTACTTTTTAGACTTAAGAAATATTTTAATATCTCTAATGACAGCAGAGGGCGTATGAGTGTTATTTTATGCATTACATATAGGTTATAGTCATCTTGTTCATCATACAGAAATTTCATTAAAAAATGTTGCATAGTTTTAGGTTAGTGATTTGTTTATTTTGCATAGAATATGAAAGTAAATAAAACTGTAACTTTTAAAAGACTAGACGGATTTCACTAAAATGTCTCGCCGATTTAAATGAATTTATTACACTTAAAGTCCACTTCTTGAGTATTCTAGGTAGATTGTTTTTTAATTTTGTCGGTTTTCTTTTTTTAGGTTTTTTACTACCGAAAAAGTTTTGGAAATTGCAGAATTATTTAAAACAAAACGTTGTTTGAACTTCTCTCATTGAATATACGTATTCTAAAGAAACTAGTTCTAGAACGAGTGCAAATAGAACCACTTCAGATTAAAAAAAATCTTGGAACTAATGATGTCGTCATAACATCGAAACAATGTTATGGTTCTTAAATACTTTAAGGAACTAGTTCTTTGACAATAATTATACAATTTTTTTATATTTTTTAAATTCTTGTTTTGTGACAATTCAAGGCATTTTAAATTGAGAACGTACTTTCTAAAGATTCTACCTTATTATTGTTTTATTGTGGTTTAAACCTATTTTATCAAAATAGAAAACGCATTCATATGTGTATTTCTGACTTCAATTGAATTATAAGGCTTTTTGAATTGTACCGGGAAAAACGGAAAGTTACCTGGGGATTGTGTATATCTGTAGAAAAAATACTTTATATTATACGTGGTTATGAATTTAAAGATAATAAGCCATTGGTTTTGTAATTATGTTCTTTAGTAAAAATTGTACAACATTAATAATATCTAAACTGTTTCTTCAAATTGGTGCTAGTCCGCTGAAAATATAAAGTTTTTGATCCAATTTAGCGTATACGTTTTCTGGAGCTACCATAGAATTAGTTAAAAAATTCGAACACAAATTATCCTTAAAGAACCATTTCAGAAACCATTCCAAATAATGAGTGTCAACTTCAATACGCTTTCTCAGAATCCGTCCGAAGGTGACAATTTCTAACAAAAATCATTGGTCTCAAAGTCAAAGTTGAATGAGTACAGGCTACAAGCATGCGTTGTAGAACTAGTTGTGGTATTACTACAATTTTTGCTGGGTACTGTATAGTCTCGTATCGGTTCAATTATAAGTTCACAGTTCAGTATTCAATTCTTTTTAGTTATCAATATTTCTGGTTTATTCAGTTCTAGTTTAGTTCTAGTTCAGTTCTAGTTCAGTTCTAGTTCAGTTCTAGTTCAGTTCTAGTTCAGTTCTAGTTCAGTTCTAGTTCAGTTCTAGTTCAGTTCTAGTTCAGTTCTAGTTCAGTTTAGTTCAGTTCTAGTTCAGTTCTAGTTCAGTTCTAGTTCAGTTCTAGTTCAGTTCTAGTTCAGTTCTAGTTCAGTTCTAGTTCAGTTCTAGTTCAGTTCTAGTTCAGTTCTAGTTCAGTTCTAGTTCAGTTCTAGTTCAGTTCTAGTTCAGTTCTAGTTCAGTTCTAGTTCAGTTCTAGTTCAGTTCTAGTTCAGTTCTAGTTCAGTTCTAGTTCAGTTCTAGTTCAGTTCTAGTTCAGTTCTAGTTCAGTTCTAGTTCAGTTCTAGTTCAGTTCTAGTTCAGTTCTAGTTCAGTTCTAGTTCAGTTCTAGTTCAGTTCTAGTTCAGTTCTAGTTCAGTTCTAGTTCAGTTCTAGTTCAGTTCTAGTTCAGTTCTAGTTCAGTTCTAGTTCAGTTCTAGTTCAGTTCTAGTTCAGTTCTAGTTCAGTTCTAGTTCAGTTCTAGTTCAGTTCTAGTTCAGTTCTAGTTCAGTTCTAGTTCAGTTCTAGTTCAGTTCTAGTTCAGTTCTAGTTCAGTTCTAGTTCAGTTCTAGTTCAGTTCTAGTTCAGTTCTAGTTCAGTTCTAGTTCAGTTCTAGTTCAGTTCTAGTTCAGTTCTAGTTCAGTTCTAGTTCAGTTCTAGTTCAGTTCTAGTTCAGTTCTAGTTCAGTTCTAGTTCAGTTCTAGTTCAGTTCTAGTTCAGTTCTAGTTCAGTTCTAGTTCAGTTCTAGTTCAGTTCTAGTTCAGTTCTAGTTCAGTTCTAGTTCAGTTCTAGTTCAGTTCTAGTTCAGTTCTAGTTCAGTTCTAGTTCAGTTCTAGTTCAGTTCTAGTTCAGTTCTAGTTCAGTTTAGTTCAGTTCAGTTAAAAATAAAAGTAAAAATAAAAATCTAGTTCAGTTCTAGTTCAGTTCTAGTTCAGTTCTAGTTCAGTTCTAGTTCAGTTCTAGTTCAGTTCTAGTTCAGTTCTAGTTCAGTTCTAGTTCAGTTCTAGTTCAGTTCTAGTTCAGTTCTAGTTCAGTTCTAGTTCAGTTCTAGTTCAGCTCTAGTTCTTGTTCTAGTTTACTTTATTTTAAGTTCAGTTCTAATTCAGTTTTAGTTTAGTTATAGTTCAGTCTTCTTGTTTATTATATTTTTTAATTATATCCACAACACTGCCATTGCTTATGACTTTCTCATTTCCTACTAACGTTAAGCACAACCCTTTCGAATTTATTTATTTTTTTTTAATTTCCACTTTAATAATGTCTTTACTATTTTACTCGTAGATTTATTGGCCACGTTTAAATCATTTCATTTAACGTATTTAAAAAAAAGAAAAATTCCATAAAAAATAAACTAACAATGTTGCAATAAGGTAATCTATTAGTTTATTCTTCCTTATACATCTCATACTATTACAAACTTGCAATGTGTCTGACAGAATTTAACCCAGCGGTGTTGAATGTTTATAAAGATTGATCAGTGTAAAGAATATCAATAGATTATCATAACTAACTGTTAAAAAACGTTAGACTATCTCTCTATTCGAGAACTGTAGTAATCTATGTTAAGTTCTTTAAATTACTTATCTATAAACTGCTTTCTTCGGCTGATTATCTTCATTAGCTTAAGTTAGTAAAATCGCAAACAATTTTTTCAATTCCAAAAAATTGTTATGGATTACTTTGAAAATTTTAAATGTGATACATTTGTTTCTCTCAAAATTTCTAGGTATTGAATGTTTGTTTAAGTATTGAACTTAGCATGAGTTTGTCAATGTAAAGAAGAGTTGCATGGAATTTTTATAAACATTTAACCGCAATAAGGTTTACCACAAATTTTATTACATTTACTTGATGACATTTACAACTATGTATGGCAGTAACTACGAATAACAACGACTAAAACTACTATTCAATATATGACTGAATGTTGGATAGTTAAATGTGTGGTGATGGATAAAGAAATAAAGGAATAGGGAAGGTGCGCTTTGCCGATGGATTAGCAAATATATATGTAAATATATATCTAGTTCTTTGTATCATCCTTTTTTACAATTAGTTCACTAATCATTAATGATATTTTCATTGCGTAAAACATGCACCTGTAACATTGCTTCATACGCTACTGTTGAATAAATCGTTTATGTTTTCTTAAAATTAATATTGGTTATACTTCCTCTTCAATACATTTTAAAAGAAACGTATACATATATGCACGTTCGAAAAAAATCCAATATGCATGTGTTCTTGTTATTATTACGACAACGGTAGTCGTCATCATAACTTGATGAGTATTTTGTTGCAACTATGTTTTTACGACCCTTATCCTGGCTTCAAATATGCCAATACTGTGTCAAAACCTAGATGTTGTAAAAACAAAAGCAAATAAAAGGCAAAATCATTAAATAATGGAAGAAACCAGCCGTTGTTGTTTAAGACAGAAGAAGCAACAAAGTCTCAGAAATAAAAAAAAAAAACAACCAGCCAACGTGCAGCAAATACCCGTGCTACTCAATATGTCAATGTACAACATACCTATATACGACTTAATGTGTATGAATTTTTTTATGATTGATTGTAAATAACTTTAAACGACAAGTTAGCAGTCATTGATAATAAAATGAAAAATAAAATTATTTTTCTACAGTAAAGACCCAGCAATATTAAAGGGAATTTATGTATACCGTTGAAACAGTAAATAAAAATTCACTTGAAGTAAATTAAACTGAACTAGAACTGAACTAGAACTGAACTAGAACTGAACTAGAACTGAACTAGAACTGAACTAGAACTGAACTAGAACTGAACTAGAACTGAACTAGAACTGAACTAGAACTGAACTAGAACTGAACTAGAACTGAACTAGAACTGAACTAGAACCGAACTAGAACTGAACTAGAACTGAACTAGAACTGAACTAGAACTGAAATAGAACTGAGTAGTTCAGTGTTGAATTTAATAAAGAAACATTTGAAGATGAAGAAGACAAAAATCCCTAACTTCCTTAAATCATTTTTGTTTTTTTTCACTAAAAATATGCTTGATCAAACTTAATTCATGTGCACCGACCCTTAATAATTAATTTTAGTACCCTTTAATTATTTTTCAACGAACTACAAAAAACTATAAAAAGAGAAAATCAAATTCATTCAATTTTATTTAAGTCTAATCTAAATGTTTTATTAAATGTTTCAACCTTTCATTAGTCCTTTATACATACCAACATTATTTTAACATATTATTCTATGGTATGTCTTCCTCTGTCAGAAACGTACATGTTACTTTGTTATTATTTACTTTTAATGTCTGGATTTTTTCACACACCTCAAACTAAAAATTTGAAAAAATGCAGAAAAAAAGCAATTCAAACAATTTTTCTAACGTCTATAACATGTTCATATAAAAAGCTATAGAAATCAATTGTATTTTTCAAAATCGCTTTTACTACAAAAACATCAAGGAACGTAAAAGGAAAGAAAAAACATCATAGTCATCATTGCAATCAACATTACCATACAGTAGTTAGTCATCACATTCTAAAAGCTACTGTTGTACCTACTACATAGTTGGCATGTTTTTTTAGGGTTCAAAATCTCAATGTATTATAAAGGGGAAACTTTTTTTGCATAATGTTCGGTACACACATGATACTCTTTCAACGCTGAAAATGAAGAAAAAGTTTAAGCTATCGCATCCCAAACTCTTAGCAATGTTGGACTTGGAGATGTGATAGCTATGAAAATTAGGATCAGATGTATAATCAAAACACTTTTTTACTGATTGTGCTACGTTTTTAACAAAGCACTTTTATATACTTAATATTTGTTCAAAAGTTTATGGACGTAATCGAAATTATTTAGAAAATCATATAAGTCCAATTTCTTTGTCGGTTCATTGCCGCGTAGGCAAGGTTAGGTCCAAACCCGCCGATTATCATGTTAAGCCAGACAGACATATGATGTAAACAAAATGTTATCTCCAACAGTTCTTCTTCGATATAAGAATAAAAATTGATTTTGAGTATATTTTAAAATTTCAATCATTTTTATCTTGAAAATTCAAAATCCATTTTACTTAACCACAAACATGTGACCACTTACTGTTGCCATTTACTTTTTATTTTTATTTCAAAGTAAAATGTTGTTAAAAACACATATATCTAACAGCCTTTTGTTTGGCAATGAATTTAATTGATGTTGGCATATGGTGTTGTATTGTTTTACTTTGTATTCCAATTGTACTTCCGTTTTATTTTTGTTGCTCTTACAAAGAATGACGAGCGAAAAATAAAAGTGAGATGATAAAAAAGGTGGTAGTAGTATGTAGATGACTACAGTGCTGTTGAATTAAAATGTTTATTATTTGCAGACATATTGGAGGATTTGAGTAAAACACATATCGACTTGTATACAGTTCAATTTCAAAACTGCAAGATGGTAGTAGGAGAAAACTCAAAAACTGTGGAATGTTTTACAACACCAAAGAGAAGTTAAGGTGTAAAGTTTTCATAGATAAGAGGAGAGTTGAGAGGAGGATTATTAGATCCTTTTGTAAGAAAGAATTCTGGGTTATTTATAGTTCAGTTCTAGTTCAGTTCCAGTTCAGTTCTAGTTCAGTTCCAGTTCAGTTCTAGTTCAGTTCAAGTTCAGTTCTAGTTCAGTTCTAGTTCAGTTCTAGTTCAGTTCTAGTTCAGTTCTAGTTCAGTTCTAGTTCAGTTCTAGTTCAGTTCTAGTTCAGTTCTAGTTCAGTTCTAGTTCAGTTCTAGTTCAGTTCTAGTTCAGTTCTAGTTCAGTTCTAGTTCAGTTCTTGTTCAGTTCTAGTTCAGTTCTAGTTCAGTTCTACTTCGGTTCTAGTTCAGTATAAGAAATTAAAAGAAAACCTAATTTGAAAAATATTTTCTTTTGAATTTAACCCAGTTTCCTGTGAAAATTACCCAAACAAACCATTTTTAATTTTCGTCTTTTTAGCTTTAATAACAATTGATATTTAACAACCTACTTAAGATACACATACAAACTGCCTTAAGAAATTAAGAATTTAACTTTCATTAAGGTTGTCAGTAAATACATTAGCAATGATAACAAAAGTCTTTTTTCACTAATTATAATGCAGTGTTTTAGGGAAGGTAAAAGCAAAGGAAAAAAATGTTAATCAATTTACATGCTAAGGTAAAGAAAAAAAAAATTTGCCAAAACCAATATTTAATTATTTTTTTTTTTTTCGTACTTCCAGCACTTTTTGTATGTTCACAATAAATACCCACTCCCACTAACATTTCTAATGATTACTAGAAAAGCTTAAGGGCATCGAATGAGTCAGTGACAAAAGTCTAAATGTAAAATTGAAATTCATGAGAATATGCATTAAATATATTTACACATGCCCAGGATGATAATTTTACACATATGCATACCTATACATACATAGTATGTATTAATGTATCTTTGTATAACGAAAAGTAAACTCAATATATTCCAAATTATACTTAAACAAATGTATTTGTATTTCAATGTGTGTGTAGATGTTTATGTAGGTAGATACACCCTTACGCACAAAATTAATGAACTTCCGTTTTTCGTAATTCAAACAGACATATAAGGATAATTATATACACATGCTTACATATACATACATAGATATACATATATATAGATACATTATTATGTATTAGTATATCATTTACACATACTCGTTTACATTTAAAATATTTTTTATATACAGTGTGTAACTTAACAGATTCGAATGGAGTTGTTCAAAAATGTAATTATTATTTCTGTGAAACTTCCAAATTAATGGTAAATACTGTTTGAAATTTCGTAAAAAAATGAATTTAACGTGTTTTGTTTTGCACTGTCTCATTTGGTTTAATTGTCAACACTGTAGGGTCATTGATAGAAATTTGTCTCTTTTTTTTTGGTACAAAATGAATAGATTGTCACATATTATTAATATGTATTTAGGTTAGAGTAAAACTGATAACAAACATTTGAACAGTGAATCCTGATTAAGACGAATATAATAAGAAATAGAAGATTTTGAAGCAAATTGAAGAGAAATATTTTTCTATCCGCTACCACTCGTCACATCGGTTTTCAAACTCAGACCTGTGGCAAACATCAAGTAGAATAAAATCCGATCTATATGGGAAGACTTTGTTTGATTGTTTAGCTAATCTGAGTGAAAATAGCGCTATAGTCGTGAAAATGATTGCTTTTTAATCACAAGCAATAGCGAGAAGGAATGGATTATTAATACTTCTAAAAAACTGCACCACTGAGAGCACGACAAAGAAGATCAAGCTTTAGATGAAGATTTCGGAAGCAAAACTCAACACATCTAAGGTAGCAGCCAATGGTTGCCAACCAAATGGCCATATTTGGAAAGACACAAAAAGACTTAACACATTTCTTTAGTTCAGAATACCCTTTCTTGTGCAGTTTTACGATTTCCAATAGGTTTCGTCCTTGCGCCAAAATTTTGGATATTGCG
>NC_060953.1:12171976-12186379 GCF_022045245.1 Lucilia cuprina | reverse complement strand
CAGAGGCAAAGCCAAGGTTACATTTGACATCACCAGTTTATAGCCCCGGCAGACTAGAGGTATTGGTAGCGCCTTTTTACCCCGGGATTGAAATACACCATGATGGAGATTTTATCATGGAAACATGCCCCCGGGGGAGGTGTTGTAGGGTATGAAGGATAAAAAATTTAATAGAAAATTATACTGAAAACTCGAACATTCGTATAAATTAGTTAGTTAGTTATTTTGTTAGTTAGTTAGTTAGTTCGCCGCTAAGTAAAGCTTCCACTTTAGTTTTTCTTTCGTTTATTGGTGGATTTGTTTTTCTGTGAAAACCACTTTTAATTTGCAAATTAAAAGTGTTTTTTTTCTATGTTATGTGTAAGTTTTTGTAATTATATTCGTTAAATTATTTTCGTGTGTCTGTATATGTTTATTTTACTACCCTCCCCCAAAAAATACATACAATAAATATTTGTTAAGTTGCCTATAGAAATCACACTATGTATTCACATGAATATACATACATACATACATACATTTGTCTAAATGTATTTGTATTCGTATTTATTATAGCTATGTTCATTCAAGCTGTGGCTTTTGGCTAAAATTTTCTATTAACTCAACATTTATGCAAAATTTTCAAAAGACAAATTGTAGAAAATTTTTAAAAATTTTTGAAAATTTGTTTAGTTAAACCACATGCCCATGTATATGTGTGAAGTCTTATAAATATGTATGCTAAGGGAATTAACACATAAATATGTATATATTTTTTTGTTTGCCGAAAAACATACGAACATATAATGTAAGTGTTTAATGATTTAAAGAACACATTTCTTTAAAAGGAAATAAAACAGTTCGTGAAACTGTAACCCGAAATAATAGTTTAAGAAAACTCCAACTATTTTAACATAATTCACAACATTACGGGGGTCTTTAAGTTGCTGCAATAATAGAATTATTCTTATGAAAAATATTGATAATTTGATAAAATTTCTGGAATTATTGTTTTCTTGTTAACAAACAGATATCAGAAGGAAATTCATTACCTAACGTCTTGTTGTCATCAAACATTATTAAACTCTGTTCTATTCTTTTGATATTTCCGTACTACGAGACGTATGTTTGTTATTTTATCAATCATACGCAGTGTAGAACTCTTTACGTTCTTTTAAGATGTTTCGAAAAAAAGTTACACAAATTAATCTATATATAAAAGAGTAGTGTTACTGACTGACTGATTCATCATCGCACAACACAAACGGTTGAGCCTAGAATCAGTCAGTTTCTAAATGACTGATTCATCATCGCACAGCCCAAACGGTTGAGCCTAGAATCATGAAATTTTGACAGTAGATGTGGTTTTGGTTACGTAGATCTACTAAGGAGCGATTTTTGGAAATTTGTACATTTACGGGTAAAAAGGGGGAAAAACGGGTAAAACAGGTTTTCTTAATTATCTTACACAATATTAGTGATACAAGAAAAATTTGAAATGCACCTGTATTTACTCTTAAAATGAGCAGATGGATGTCTGGCACTTTTTTGAAATTCGTACTTTTAAAGGGTAAAAATGTGTAACAAAGGTGATTTTGGTACATTTTTTGGCCCTTTATAACTTTTGAAATAATTAACATGATCAAATTTTTATAAATATTTTGAATACATCTACCAAAATTATGAGACACCTGTTTAGTACTTTTTTAAAATTCAGTCCTTTTTGGATGTAAGAGGGAGAAAACTGTATTTATGGTACTTTTTCCAAATCTTTTTCGGTTTATTGAATTTTTTCCTATTAAATTACGAACAAACTCTGTAATACTTATTGTAATCAAATTTTTGCTATTTCACTGGGGAAAAAAGTACAAAAAAGGGGAAAAACGGGAAATTTAATTTTATTCAAAATCATTGAGCCAATTTTTATAAAATTCATCAAAAGGTAGTTTATTTACTCACACAAAATAAGCTATTGGTATATTATTGTGGCATTCAAGTACTAAGGCCTATATAGGACCAAATTCGTGTAAATTTTTTGGTACCTTTTTGAAAGCACAATATTTCTGGAACAAATGTATGCAGATTTGAATCGTTTGGGTTTTTTCTGTGATATAGAGATTTAAACACGGAATATTTTTTTAATTCTCAAAAATATATATTTCTAAACGAAAAGGGGAAATATTGTACTCTTTTTATTAGTACTTTCCACTTAGGTAAAATTTATTCTACTTTTGCTACTTTTTCTTCCTTCAAATGATAATCTATGTATGTTTTTTAATATGAACTCAAAACACATGATTATTAAACATAAATGGTCCTCATTGAATAAGATTCTTTAAGAGACAACTTTTTAGTACTTTTCATCTCATAAACTGTACTTTTTTAATTTTCTAAAATATTCAAACTAGGAACACTAATTTTAACATACATGGTCTTGACTGAATAATATTCTGTAAGTGGGTACTATTTGGTACTTTTCTATTCTTCAAATGGTACCCTTTAGATTCTTTATAATGTTTAACCGAAACACACGGTCCTTATTAAATGAGAATTTATTAAGAGAGATTTTTGCACTTTTTCGGTTTTGCGATGGTATTTTTTGATATTTTTACGATATTGAAAATAAAATTTAAAATGTAGGGACTTAAGTGAATGAGTATCTACTGAAAAGGACTTTTGGTCTTGATTACAAAGACAGTTCGTAGTGAAAAAATCGGTTTTCAGAAAGTTCGGAGGGGAAGGTGATTTAAGTTTGGAAGATGTGTATAGATCTGTGCTTAAAAAAGCAGAAGCGTCTTATCTCTCTCCTAAAGAGCATAGCCATCAGAGCATCACAGGAAAATAGTAATCTAGGCAACAAATTCGTTTGATGATAGCACTGGACTAAAAAAAACGCTTCAGTTTGCATCGATTACCATGGGCGTATACTTATTATTTCAACAATCATACGCAGTGTTGAACTTTATAAAAGACAAGTGGCCAGACCATCATACGTAACCAGTATCGTTTGCAACGAATTCGATTGTATTCAGAACTGGTCGAAAAAAACAAACGCTTTTGAGACATACTTATGTATGTTTGTTATTTTATCAATCATACGCAATGTTGAACTCTTGCAGTACCTTTGAGGTTTATTTAAAAAAGTTGAAATAAAACAAGTAAGAGTGTTATATTCGGCTATATCGGCTATCTTATATACCCACAATCAAACCTCGTTTGACTCGAATGAAACTTACTTATGTCGAATTTCATCTATAAGCGTTAAAGTTGAAGGGAACCTTATAAAGGGGGATATGGTTAATTATGTTCGATCCTTATAAAATTTGGTAGACAGAATTTGGTTTGTATTAAATTTATTTTTGTGGAATTTTATCGCTACGTAATTTTAAGCCATTAATGAGCGTTGCAGTCATTTTCTGAAGGAGACCTTATATGGAGGGTAGAATCAATCATAGACCGATTTTCATAAAAATTTTTTAGATATATTTTTACTCGTATGAAACTTACTTATGTCGAATTTCATCTTTATACTAATATTTTTAAGCCAGTAATGAGCGTTAAAGTTATATGGGGGGGTAGGGGCGAATTTCATTGCTATATTTGTATTTTTAATCAAGTTATGACTGTTAAGGCTGTTAAGCTTTTCGAGGGGCCACTTGTATGGGTGCAATCCGAAAACGTGGACCGATATTGCCCATTTTCAATACCAAACAAACCATACCTATAAGAAATATTTATGCTCTTTCTATTCGGACTTTATCGTGCTTTCAACAGACAGACAGACAGACAGACGGACGGACAGACATGGCTGGATCGTCTTAGAGTTTAATGAGAACCCAAAGTATATATACTTTTGTGGGTCTATGACCAATATTTCTATGTGTTACAAACGAAATGACAAAATCAATATACCCCCATCTCTATGTAATTGGCTTTATCACACAGACAGTTTATAGTAAAAAAATCTGTTTTAATAATGTTTTAATGAGAAAGTAGTTTAATTTTGGAAGATGTGTATCTTCTAAAATCTGGCCATTAGACCATCACATTGAACCAGTATACTAAGCAACGAATTCGCTTATAGTAAGTCCAGTCCAAAAAAACGTTCAATGCAGTGTTGAACTTTAAAAAAAGGTCATATATGTATTTTATAATATGCAAAAAATTACATTTAACAAGTTTGATTGAAGTTAGAACTTGTCGAAAAAATAAACTCTTTTGTTTGTCTGCTATAAGATGAACAGGGACGTATACTTATTATTTTAATAATCATACGTAATGTTGAACATTAAAAAGCTCATATATTTTAAAGTGACAAAAATTAAGAAAACTATTTCGTTCATTTTAAAGTTACAATTTGCTTTGAAAATAATATCTTACATAAAATTTTCTTTGCAAAAGAATTTCTTCTTTAAGCCAATATTGCCCATCACTGGTTTAATATCAGTATTATTTTATTTTTCCTTTTCTTAAATAAAACAATCGAACATGTTCAATTTTATAAATTAAATACAAATTAAAAATTAAAGCTTCTTTATGTTTACACAAATATAAATTTAATTAATTTTCAAATAAAAATAAACATTATATTAAATACTTTTACACATATAAGCAGAAACATACATATGTATTTATTTATATGTATATAAAAGTAACCCACACGTACAAAGTATAAACGTGTATATTGATCTTGTCTTATTCATTACAAAAAAAATACAACATACCCAAACGAATGTTTATAAACCCAGTAATATATTTTGGCAACTGTATGTTTGAAAACTTTGTTAATAAAATATTATCTTTTGAATATCATTACTCTAGTATCTGCTTTTTTTATTCAACAGTTTTTAAAGCACTTTTAGTTCTCGTATACATTCGTATAATTAATATTTTGCTGGGTTATTAATTTCCATAAAAAAAAATATATATATATAGTTACATTTGTATGTAAAATGTGTTCAGTATAAAAAAACGTGATTTACGAGTATTTGACATTTTAACCTGCGGCTTAATATACATAATTAGACAGAGTATTAGAATTGTATATGTTTTATAATTTGGCATACCAACCATTATCAAATTCTCATGCTCAAAGTCGTAGTCACATACCTACTAATGAAAACTGTTTATTTTGACTTCGAAGCACACGTATTCGAAATGAAGTGAGAATTAATATTAAACTGAAATAATAAGTAATTTAATTTCAATATTCTGCTGAGTAGACATAGCTAAACTTTAAAGAAGTACAGTCAGGAAATGTGTGTAAATTAGAGAAATGAAACTTATAACTTTTAAACTGTTACATTGATTTGAATTCAAAAAACCTTGAAGGTGTTGTCAAGTTGAAGATCAAAAACCTTTTAAAGAAGGATTCAAAGTTATTAAAATAGATAATAATTGAGAGGATTTTCATGGATATTACTTATGTAAAAGTCAATACGATGAAATTGTGTATTCCGGCCATTAATTCTTAAGTATATAGAATATTAGCTTTGCGAAGGAAGTGCGAATAATCCTGAATATTATGGCATAATATTGATTTCCAATATTTTGAAAATTATGATAGAAATCCATTATGTTAAGTATTTTGGCTATTTTAGAAGAGTCGATCTCTACGCTCTAAAGACTAAATTTAATAATGCTCAATCAAGTAAAAATGTTACTAAGTATTCTCTAACCTCGCAGCCTAACTCACCGATATGTAATCAATTGGCAAATAAATACATAGTAAATTGCATTTTAGAGACAATTGTTTATTAAGCTTCAAGTAGAACAATTTTCTACTTGATAATTACTTCCTTTTGCACAACTAACTCCTTCTAAAATAATATTATTTTCCTAGATCTAGCACTGTATGCGCAAGAGTCTTGACATTTTCAAGATTCTCGCTATTAAAAATGACATCTAAAGACAGAAACTTCGTCTTCTGAGATATTTAGATATATAATGCGAATAAATATGTTTCTGAATTTTACTCTCTCCTTGAAATGCTCTCAATCTGTTCATCTTTGTGTAGTGTTGCCCCATGGGTTTATTTAAAGCTGTGATATACGGTAGTCAGATCTTACAACGTTGTCTGAAAAATCTTCATAAAATGTGTAATAATCGTCTAAAATTACATTCAAAAGCATAACCTACAATATTGCAAGATAAAATTGAATAATTTGACAGTATTATTAGACATTTTCTTAAAATTTTAATGCCAACGTTGTAAGATCTTACAACCGTGTATACAAAGCATTGGTATGCGTCCCAATTGATTCTGCAATATACTGTTTAATTTTTACGTCTGACCGTAAAAGATATTTTTGTTAAATTGACCTACCTCTTGCTATGCTCTAAATCTGTTCGTCTAATTTTGTGTTGTGTCTTTGGCTCCACTTAGAATACGTTCCATCATGCTCGTACTAAGAGTCCATAGGATTTTTGCCTTTCCACAACACATTATATAATCATTCATCTATTCGTAAGGGAACCCCCTGGGGCATCTTACCTTGGTGAAGCCCCCTTTGTGTTATTGTAATCCCGGGGTATAAAGAGGTGGCAAATACTTCTAGTCTGGTTGGGACTAAAAAATTAGTTACTGTTTGGCTTAGTCCTTGCAAAGATTGAAAGAGGTCAGATCAGAGCACCGCATACTCTGGTACTACGGGTGGCCAGTTGCCCGCAGGACTATGTCCTGGCTGGTCAATTGGTTGAGGTTCTTTCGGGATCCACTTAGTAGCTGTGATTTAAACCCAAATTCGCGGGGAGAGTAAGTGACGGTTAAAAGACTGATACATGATAATAGTCAATATTTCGGGATAAGTTCGGTGCTGTTGCCTAAATAATAGATACTCCACAGAGGAGTGACTGTGGGAATATGCATTGGAAATGAGCTGGTATTAATGGTATATGGTACCATATGAGGTACGGCAGGCCTCAACCCACCCGTCTACCTATAATGAATGTTTTGTATGTTTTTCTCTTATGAATGTATCGTATGAATGAGATGTGTGCTGGGTTGAATGATGATGGATGAAAGGTATCATATACAAATGATACCATTGAATTTTCCTTCCTTGTCCAGATATATTAAGAGTATACTCTGTTCATATCAGAATTACCACAGTGTGTCCCTGTGAGTAAGAACAATGTCTTCGGCTTATTTGATGGTTACGTACTTCGCTCCACCGGTTACGTCTCTAGTTGCTGTTGCCGAATCAACAGAGGACATCCAATGGTCAGAGAATAGATAGCTCGAGTACTTCAGTAAAGTATTCGTAAATGGACCGGTCAAAGCCAATGTTCCAAAATTGTCACCTGAGTTCTTCATTGAAGAATTCAGGGGTGCATGATAATCGTTCTCAAGTCTACCGAGTGGAAGAAAAAGACCACCGTAAAATAAGGCCATCAAGGCAAGTGTTCACGTTAAACTCTCGACATTCGTGTTCATGTTCTTGTGGCATCAAACGGTTTTCAGGTTGTCTTTTACTAATAGCAAGTATTACGTTTTCAAGTGATCTGGTACTCATACGATGAAAATTTTATTCCTGTAAGACTAATGTATTTATACTCTCCAAAGCAGTCTTAATTTTTTTCTGGCTATCGATTATCAATCGAAACACATTTCATTATTGCGCGAACTACTAGTGTGGTGGTTAAAAAAAAGGTCCCACTTTAGTGCTATTCGCTCAGGCGCCAAAGTTTTAGACAAATTTTGTCTCTGGCATATATTCTATCACGTTTAATATTTGTCCATCCAATATATCTGGTATACAATTGTCATATGTCATTAGACTATGGAAGTATAAATAACTTCACTTCATAACACTATTCTCTAAGTGGTGACTTTTACTAAATTTTAATTTATTATGCAAAATTCTACAAAAACATAAAAAGACCAAACCACAAAACTTAAACTTTGAATGATTGAATCTGTTTTTAATTGTTTGACCAGCAATTTATCTGCCTCTGCTTTTTCCAAGCAACAAACAGTTACAACAACAATAGTCTGTAATTAATCACTATTTGTTGTTAGCAACAACACTAGTAAATCGGCACAACTTCTCTCTTTAGAAAATGCACTTCCAACTTACGTATAAAATAATGCAAAAACACAAAAAATCCTTTAAGAAAAACTAACTAAATTCATTTCAATTTTCCTTATTATATTTTAAACATTTGCAAAATAAGTTTACTTACCAAAAATTTGCCATCATATTAAGTTTTATTTTATTTTACGGAAGTTAAAGAAAAAACATAGAAATAACAGCATTATAAACAAAAGTTTTCTTCTATACAATACACTTTATAGTTAAATGTTTGTTCTTTAAACAAACACTACATCATTTCTGGTATTTGGTACACATTTTGCCCCGGACTTCCCTTGTTTATGCTTATGGCCAGAATACAATTTTTGCCTTTGTCTTTCCTCTTCAAGACATTGTCCAAATGGCAGCAGCATCTATATAGTATTTATTCTCCAAAAACTATATGTTTTATTCATCAACTTTTCTGCTGGTGTGGCAGTCAGTGTTAGCTAAGGAAGTCAAACTATATGAAAGAACGGAAGCTGAAAATGTAGAAGAATAAAAAAAAATAAACTTAAACATTATGGAAACTTTAAATATGCCGCGTTATGTTGCTAATGCAAAAAAAAAAGCACCAAAAACAACAACCAGTCAAACTATTGCAAATACATACATACAATCATCTAACAAGTACTTGCATTTGCCAAGTATAAAGTAAACTTACAGATGTGACTGCTGCAGTACATATTGCAGCAGCCAGGACATACATACCAGTACTAGCCCAGCAGCAATTCAGGCATCTTATTTAATACTCTAAGGGGTAAGAAACTTTATGTGTACTTTTTTTCTAATATTTTTGCTGCTGTTGTATTGTTTTTAAGTCAGAATTTTAAATTGATAAAGAGGAAACTTAAATTTGTTACATTTGAGTGAACATATGATCTTGGAGATGTATGTAATAACTTTAAAGTCGATAAGTTTCCCATCGTTTGTAGGACATCAATTAATATATATGATTTTTTAATAACTTTAAAGTCAATAAGTTTCTTTATCGTTTGTAGGACATCACTTAATATATAAGAAGTTGTTTAAAAAAAATCTGCAAAAAGTAATGATATTTGAAAATGTATTCTATAGACTCTTAGGCTCATCGACATATTTTCCTTAATATATTTCCATATGTTATGTTAAAATAAATTATCTTTTTTAATATCCCGAGATAAACGCCAGTAATACTACCTTAAAATTAAAACTTATTTAAGACAATACATGAATTCCAACTCTTTACACGTACATTTACGTGTATGTTTATTAGGGTGGACTTTTTATACCCTACACCACTTTAGTGGGAAGGGTATATAGGATTTGTGCTGATATTTGTAACGTACAATAATATTGGTCTTATACCCACCTTTAAGTATACCATAGGCTCAGAACAACATTCTGATTCGATTTAGCTATATCCGTCCGTCTAAATTTTGCAACCAAACTACAGCTCGCAATTTTGAAAATAATTCAATGAAATTTGGTACATAATCTTTTATTCTACCAGGGACGAAGCCTATTAAAAATGGTTAAGAGCGGTCCATTATTTCACCTAGCGCCCATGGGGATTTTAGGTTCATAGTTATATTTAATATACTCGTATTTCAAAAAACCTGAAAAACACATTTCTATACTAGCCTTGATGACACACATGACTTTTGTATTTATAAGACCTCATTGGACCCTATCCCCTATAAAAAGTCAACTTCAAAATTTGACTTAAATGTCCACAGTTTTAATCAACAATAAATGGCTTAAGCATATCTGAACCAAGGTACAATTCGATTTAAATGTTTTATTATGAAAACTAAATAACATTTTACATTTTATAACAGGTTTAGGGTATTATATGGTCGGCATCACCCGACTATAATTTCTTAGTGTCTTATACTAAAAACTATAACTTTTTATAATAATATTTTTTTCATTTAGACTAAAGACTAGACTATAGACTAGATTGTAGACTAGACTATAGACTAGACTATAGACTAGACTATAGACTAGACTATAGACTAGACTATAGACTAGACTATAGACTAGACTATAGACTAGACTATAGACTAGACTATAGACTAGACTGTAGACTAGACTATAGACTAGACTATAGACTAGACTATAGACTAGACTATAGACAAGACTATAGACTAGACTATAGACTAGACTATAGACTAGACAATAGACTGGACTATAGACTAGACTATAGACTATAGACTAGACTATAGACTAGACTATAGACTGGACTATAGACTAGTCTATAGACTAGACTATAGACTATAGACTAGACTATAGACTAGACTATAGACTATTACTGCTTTTCAGAGTAATTTTCTGAAAGTATTGATATAATTTAAAGTGGTTGTTAGATTTATTTCTGTGGACTTGATGGTCTCCCCCACTATATTGCATACACTATTAATTTTGAGTATGTATATAAATACATGAATTATTTAAGCGAGTGTCCCAACTTACTCTGAAATCTACGTATAGATATATGTACATACATTTACATGCACATACATGTGTAACCTTAAATATGGATGTAATTATGTGTTTGTATTACATACATTTATTTTGATTTTTTAAGTGATTTTTTTTTATCATACTCTTAGTAAGTTTTAATGCCGAGTCAGTAGTTAAAAACGTTGATATTATTTGCAGATGTGTTCACTTCAATTCATTTCTTTATTCAAAAACATCAATGTACTTTCCAGAAAAGTTAAAATACATACGTATAAACATGAATCTCAACTACAGACGTATGTATGTAGAAGAATTAGGGTGGATCCTATAGATAAACAAAAATGTATATTTTTAAAATAAAATATTTTAAGAATATATATAAAACTATGAAACAATAGTATAATTATTTATAATATTTAGTGCCACCCTAATATTCCTACGTAAGTTTTATATACAAATCTACGCTAAAGGAATCAGCGCTTTAAATTGACATGATGTTTGTAAATGTTTGTGTATTTATCAATCCAGACTACATATGTAAGTGAATATAAATGTATTTAGTACATACATACACATATACATTAAAATGTATGTGTAAATGTTTCTTTTTTATCATTTCCGTCTCCTCTTTTTTATATTGCTGCTGCTGCAGTTCTCTTTTTGTTGTTGCTTTTTATTTGATTTAATCTTCTGTTTACTTGACTGTTGTAAATGTTGTTTTAACACTTGTAATCGTGTTTGTAGTTTACAACGATTTGTGTTTATATATGTGTGTGTATATATCTACACATACATACATATATACATTAAATTATATAAGTGTACTTATATACAAACAAAAATATAGTTTCTTGCAGTTCGGTAAGAGTGTTTCAAAATTAAGATTTTAGCTTAAAAATTTAGGCGCTAGGCCAGGTGATCTGTTATAGTCCAGTCTATAGTCGAGACCAGTTCAAATTATAGACTATAGTACAGTTTCCGAGTTAGAATTCAGATTGTACTCTAGATTATGATCCAGATCCAGATCAAGATCATAGCGCAATCTGCAATTAAAAAACAGCCTGTAGTTAGAAAGTAGCTTAAATTGTGGTACAGATAAAAGCTCAGACTATAATCCTGAATAAACTCCAGAAATAAGTCCTAACTGCTATACATTATATAGTCTAGATTATTCTAGAATAAAGAACAGACTATGTATCCTTCTATAGTGCTGACTATGGTTCGAACCAATCTAGACCAATCTGTAGCTTTAGTACAGACAATAAACTATAGTCCAAACTACAAACTATAATCCTGACTATAAACAATAGAATTAAGTATATACACGTGAGACTAATCCTTACCATAGATTTTAGTTTAGACTATAGTCCAGCCTATAGTTCAAATAGTAAACTAAACAATAGTATAGACTATGGGATATAGTTCCAATTGCAGTTTATAGTTCATACTATGGAGTACAGTCCAGACCAGACATCAGACTAAAGTCCCGATTATACACTTAGTCATAGCGCAATCTGTAATGAAATAACAGTCAGTAGTATAGACAGTAGCCTAAATTATAGTCCAGACTATAGCTCAGACTACATTCTATGTTATAGCCCATATAATTCAGTTTGTAATACAGCATAGACTGTAATCCTGAATAAACTTTAGAAATAAATCCTAACTGGAATACATTGCATAGTCCAGATTATTCCAAAATACTGAACAGACTATACATCTTTCTGTAGTGCTGACTATGGTTCGAACCAATCTAGACCAATCTGTAGCTTTATTACAGACAATAAACTATAGTCCAACAACGAACTATACTACTGACTATAAACAATAAAAATAAGTATATACACGTGATGCTAGTTCTTACCATAGATTTTAGTTTAGACTATACTCCAGCCTATAGTTCAAATAGTAAACTAAACAATAGTACAGACTATGGAATGTAATCTAAATTGCAGTTTATAGTTCATACTATGGAGTTCAGTCCATACCATAAAGATCCAGATTATACACTTATTCAGAAGTTCTGAATATAGTCCAGACTTAAAATCATAGTTGAGTCTTTAGACTACAATCCAGACTATATTATAAATATTAGTTTGTATATAGTTTAACCTACAATTCAGATTGTAATCAAAACAATAGCACGAACTATGGAATATAGTCCAGATAACATCCTCTACTCCAGACCAGAAAGAGAACAACTCAGACGATATACTATAGTACAGACTACAGACTAAAGTATAGACTATAGACTTAGTTTAGACTATAGTCCAACCTGTAGTCAGATTGTAAACAAAAGAATAGTGCAGACTATGAAATAAAGTTCAGACTAGAACCTATAATCCAAATAATAGACAAAAGTCTAGACTATAAACCATACTATTATCATAGACTTAAATATTTTCAAAACATGAAAACTCATTGGACGTTTGAGAACATAAATTCTCAAAGAGGATACTTTGTGTTCCTATAAAATTATTGGGTACCTTTGGTCGCGTGTGTATTTGTCCTTTTTTATATATATTTAAAGTAAATTCTTTATATTTTAGTAATGATAAATTGTTTTTTATAATAGCATTTTAATTGTTGTTGGTTCTGACTATCTGTTTCTTTTTTTTTGCAATTTTTTTTTTCTTACTCTTTCCAATATTAATAATTGATTTAATAATTGCACAACAAATTGCTTTAATTGAATTTGTATTTGTGCATTAAGTGAGTGTATGTGTTCAATGCTTGTATATTGTATACTTATTAAACTGTTTTAATTAATTTTGAGTTTTGTTTGGCTTTAATTTATTTATTGAATTTTTATATAATTTAACCTTATACATGATTAAATTGATAACTGGAGAGTTTAAATTTTTCTTTCAGTTCTTGTCGATGGCCAATATAATAAATCTTTCTACAGTTAAAGTTCTGTAGTATCCATAAACCTATAAACGGTAAGGGTCTCGACATAAAGCCATAAATCTCTCTTTAGTTTATTTTGTATTTTCTTATAAAAACTTCATTAACTAAAAATTAAAACAATTTAAATAATTTTTTAATGGCAATATTTTAATCAGAATAAAAGCTTTTTAGCTAATAGTATATAGTTTTTAATTTAAGTATATTTTTACTAAAAATATAATAAAATTGATTTTAATATTGCATAAATATTTATACGGTTTAAAAAAATATATAAATCACAATTTGAATTAATTACCTTAAAAACAGTGAAGAGCAAAAGAAAGGCAACATATAACAAATAATGTTATTACAATAACATCAGTTTTAATCTGCACCCAAAATTTTTAAACTAATTCATTTCCACTGTAAAACTATAGAAATATGTTTAAATTTTTTTAATTTCTTTAAGTAATAATAAAATTGTTAATATTTACGTATAAGCTAAGACCTCTTACACTTTTCTTTGAAATATTTTCATAATTTTTTTTCAATTTTACTAAAAATATTAGCAAAATATAACTCAATAATAACACAAACAAAATTGACAAATGAATGAATGAATGAATGAATGAATGAATGAATGAATGAATTTATCAATCAATGATATTCCAAAAAAATACATTTGCATGAGAATTTCCAAAAAAAAAGCAAAATTTGAGCAGAAATGAAAATATTGAAATATAGTATGTAAATACTTGTAGTTAAGGAAATATACTAAGGAATATAATAATAAGTACAGTAGAGTTAATACATTCTCCATCCAAGCAGGCATAAACTACACCATAAATTGTAAAAACATTATTATACGCTATTGACTAGACTATAGACTAGACTATAGACTAGACTATAAACTAGACTATAGACTAGACTATAGACTAGACAAAAGACTAGACTATAGACTAGACTATAGACTAGACTATAGACTAGACTATAGACTAGACTATAGACTAGACTATAG
>NC_060953.1:12170432-12171876 GCF_022045245.1 Lucilia cuprina | reverse complement strand
AACTAGAACTGAACTAGAACTGAACTAGAACTGAACTAGAACTGAACTAGAACTGAACTAGAACTGAACTAGAACTGAACTAGAACTGAACTAAAACTGAACTAGAAAAGAACTAGAACTGAACTACAACTGAACTAGAACTGAACTAGAGCTGAACTGAAACTGAACTAGAACTAATTAATTAGTAAAACTTCTTTTAAAGCTACATGTTTTCATTTGATGCCATAAAATAATAATAATTTTGCCTTAAATCTCACTAGAACATAACCAGAGTTTTAGTTTATTTTTCCACTTGTTAAGTCCATAAATAACATCAACTAAAGATTTTTGTTACTCTTGTCTTATAGTGGGCTATTTTTCCTACGATTTGTTAAATTATAGCTCATGTGGGAATTTTCGCAACGTCCGAACAAAACTTAACTATAATTTGCACATATTTTGTTTTGTGTTTCATTCAACTCCTCCCTAACTTTTTTCATATTTTCGACAAGTGTTATAAGATGCTAAACACTTCCCCAACAATTTTATGTATCCCCATAACAAAGCAACATTCATGTTGCTAACAGAACATGATGAAGATAATGTGATGGTGTGTAGAATGTGTTTTTCAAAATTTAGCATTAAACTTGATATGTCCTCTTCAAGTAAGCTAATTATGTTTAGAGTTACGAGCAGCAACTGGTTTTTTTAGTGATAACGTTGGCGTTGTTATTTGGCTTGTCCTTTCTGCAACGTCATCACTAAATCTAAAAAGGAAACATAATATTTTTAAGCCTGTCTATTGTGTTGCTGTTGTAACAGGATATGGGCGGCGTAAGTGTTAGATTTTTCATCATTATCAGCATTAGCAACATTGTCGTTGGGCATAATACGAAAAAAAATGTGTGATGAGTTGATATTTACTGCTGCAACTACTGTTTAATACTACAACTCCTACTGCTACAATTACAAAATGCGAATGAGTTAGTGCGTGCTTGTTTGTTATCCAAATCCACCATTGATTTCTAAAGTTGATTTATTGCCACGATATGGATATTAACAACTTAAGTAAACAACAACAGCGACATCAGCAACTGCATTGCGATGTTAAGTATGTGGCCAGCTTATATTCATTCACGGAGTGCGCTATTTTTATTGTGGGAAATCAGAAGCATTGGAATCTAATAGCACTTTAAATAGATAGTTGAAGTTGATCAGAAGTTTTCGATTACTTTTTTAACAATTTGATGCAAATGAAGCACTAAAGTAAGTTGATAATAAATTCCTTAGCTGTAGAAAAATTTTAGTTATAAATTTAAAAAAAATCGCAAGTTTATTTATAATTTCAGTAAGGAATTAAACTAGAACAGAACTTGAACAAAACTAGAACAGAACTAGAACAGAACTAGAACAGAACTAGAACAGAACTAGAACAGAACAGAACAGAACTAGAACAGAACTAGAA
>NC_060953.1:12162735-12170332 GCF_022045245.1 Lucilia cuprina | reverse complement strand
AGAACTAGAACAGAACTAGAACAGAACTAGAACTAGAACAGAACTAGAACAGAACTAGAACAGAACTAGAACAGAACTAGAACAGAACTAGAACAGAACTAGAACATACTACTTTTCAAATTTAAGCGTATACTTATTATTTGTACTATCAATAAATCTTTAACAAGTATACGTACAGGTGTCTTTAACAAAGGCTGTGCAATGTAACAAAGTAAAACTGAGAAAATATGTTTTTTTTTAACTTATATGACCACAATTTTTAGTTCTTTATGACAAGAGCTGCAGCTTAACGCTAAAAGTAAATAAACATACAATATATGAACCTGAGAAAGTTGACAATTAAAAAAAATTAACACCAAGGTACAAGGTTTCATCAAATTGTTTTCTCCATATAAATTTATATTTTCATGACATTAAAAATTACAACAACTATTGCACCCAAACTTTCCCTAATGCAGATATAACTCTCCAAATTTTCCATTCAGATAAATATGACAAAACACCTTCAAAGACAATACAAGACACTTAAAAAATCATTTAGCTTAATCCTCTTAATTTCTATCAAAGTGTAATGCTTCAACATTTAAATATCATTTTAATAAGAAGTATAATCAAGCATAAATACCCCAAGTTATTTAATTTAATTTCTGTGGTAAATTTTTGCAACTGATAAATAAAACCAAAAAAAAAAAAACACCACAATCGGACTCAAACAGAAAAATAAACAAAAAGCATCAATAAATTTCAGTTTACCGAAAAAAAAAACTAAAAATAAAATATAATACAAGATGAAGAGCAGAAATAAAAAAGTAAAACAAATACAAACAAGGCCAATTCTGAAAGTAATGGTGGTTTGTATACAGACGCACATCACACCACATACTGTGTTAATAAAGGAAGACAATCACAGGAGGCCGACAAGATTACACAGACATGATAAGAAAGTAGCGCAAAAAAAAGAGCAGCCACACAATTGTTACTACATACAGATGTACACTTACACATTAACACACTTACATACGTTTGCTACTGCAACGCTCATATATTTACGGACAGTTACACACAAAGGCATTATGTATCATGTCATTTTTATGCCGGAAGTGAATTATAACTTAATGGCCAAGATTATAAAAGCACGGGAAAATAGAGCTGAAAAAATGTACTAGGGCAAGCTGAAAAGTTTTGGTGAAGAAATTTAGTTATTAACCAAATACTGCACTAGATTTCTGCTTTCATAGTCGTCGATCTGAAAGACTATTTTAAGTTTAAATTTCCTTCCACCGACATTTTACCTCGAACAATACATAAGGTATATTTTAAATTCATATTTTCCTGTAACAAAAACGATATTGTTACTTCTTCAAAACCATATTATCTCAACCATCAAGGCTAGATCTTCAAAATAATTTCCAAATATCCACCATCCTATTTTTATCGCACACTTATTACTCCATAACGTTACCACTACTCTACCACAAATATTTTGAAATACTCAAACACATATAAATAATTTATATTTATGTACGAGTGTGTGTTTATTTTGTTATACATTTACATCTAGTATGTCGGTTAAAGAAGATTATTTATAAGGCTTGAGGAGCCAACATGAATTGATGAAGCACGCAAGCAGCTTTACTGTTTTATAAAAGCTTTAACAAAAGTAAAAATAATAAATTTTACAATTGACAGGCTATTGTTTACTATTATTGACATACACAACATAAATTTACATATACACACACTTGTTTACTTACATGTAATTATTTATGAAATTGAATAGATTTAAACAAATTGATGTGGAAAAGCTGAAAAGGAGAACAATTACGCAATAACAAAATGTTACGTTCATTGTACAAACAAACAGTTATAAAAAAATCAATCTCTAAAGCTTTTTCCACACTTTATTCGAAATATAGAGTATTATGATGATTTTGAATCAAGTTTGTTTCTCGTCATAAAAATGCTATTAAGTCTGATTTCTGCCTAAGATTTAGAGATTCAGTATTCAACTGCACAGGCCAACAACTTTTTAACCCAGACAAAATGTATAGTTTTCTACATTTTTTTTATTAAAAACGTCAGCAGAAAGTCTAGCCTGCCGACTTTCGGAAACGGATTTAGAGCTCTTCAATCCAAAAAAAAGGTATTCTTTAGTTTCTTTCTTTTTTTCTTCAAAATAATAAAATTAAACTGTGCTAGAGTGGCTATAGTGTACTAATCAACTTTATATGCCACAAATTTTATAGGCTTAAGAAAAATTTTAAAATAATCAGTTTTATATAAAATTTTAAATTATGGTTTAAATCAAATGATAATTACTTGAGATTTTTGCGAAAAATAAATAAAAACAAAAAAAATCTAGATTTCAAACTTTAATGAGATTTGTACGAGAATTTCCCTAACATCAGCAATGTTGATATACATTTTTTATCATAAAGTGGAGTCTATAATATAGTCTATAGTCGAGTCTGTAGTATAGTCCGTAGACTAGTCTATAGTCTACTCTATAATGTAGTATAGTATAGTCTATAGTATGGTCTATAGTGTAGTCTATAGTGTAATCTATAGTTTAGTCTATAGTGTAGTTTATAGTGTAGTCTATAGTGTAGTCAATAGTGTAGTCTATAGTTTAGTCTACAGTGTAGCCAATAGTGTAGTCTATAGTCAAGTCTATAGTCTATTCTATAGTCTAGTTTATAGTGTAGTCTAGTTTACATTCTAGTCTAATCTAGTCTAGTCTATAGTCTATAGTCTATATAGACTATAGTCTAGTCTATAGTCTAGTCTATAATCTAGTCTATAGTCTAGTCTATAGTCTAGTCTATAGTCTAGTCTATAGTCTAGTCTATAGTCTAGTCTATAGTCTAGTCTATAGTCTAGTCTATAGTCTAGTCTATAGTCTAGTCTATAGTCTAGTCTATAGTCTAGTCTATAGTCTAGTCTATAGTCTAGTCTATAGTCTAGTCTATAGTCTAGTCCATAGTCTAGTCTATAGTCTAGTCTATAGTCTAGTCTATAGTCTAGTCTATAGTCTAGTCTATAGTCTAGTCTATAGTCTAGTCTATAGTCTAGTCTAAAGTCTAGTCTATAGTCTAGTCTATAGTCTAGTCTATAGTCTAGTCTATAGTCTAGTCTATAGTCTAGCCTAAAGTCTAGTTTATAGTCTAGTCTATAGTCTAGTTTATAGTCTAGTGTATAGTCTAGTCTATAGTCTAGTCTATAGTCTAGTCTATAGTCTAGTCTATAGTCTAGTTTATAGTCTAGTCTATAGTCTAGTCTATAGTCTAGTCTATAGTCTAGTCTATAGTCTTGTCTATATTCTAGTCTATATTCTAGTCTATAGTCTCGTTCGTAGTCATGCCTTTAGTCTAGATCATAATCTTGTCTATAGTTTAGTCTATAGTCTAGTCTAAAGTCTAGTCTAAAATTTTGTCTATATTTTAGTCTATATTCTAGTATAGTCTATAGTACAGTCAAATGTATAGTATATAGACTACTCAAAAGTCTAGTCTATAATGTAGGTCATAGGCAAGTCTTCAGTATAGTCGATAGTTTAGTCTATGCTTTAGTCCATGGTCTCTTCCATGGTCTAATCTATAGTGTGCACTAGAGCAGAGTCTATTCTTGTCTAGTTTAATCTAGTCAAGTCTAGTGTAACAAGTGTAGTCTACTCTACTCTACTCCAGTGTAGTCTAGTCTAACGAACTACATTATTTCTATTTACGTATATATGGAAAGGACTTTAAAAATTTCGAAGGAAAGTCCTCGTATATCCCAAATATACAGATTAAATATTTATATAAATATGAGTTTTTACAGTCGTAGGAAATACTAACATTTTAGGCGTTGGCTCATTATTAATATATTAACTCACTCATATGTTTATTTACTGCAATAATTCAAAATAATTTTTAAGTTGTTCAGTTTTTCAAGCACAAAATCCATACATCTACAAAAACCTAATAAATTAATGACACCGCCCAAAAGGCAACATCAAATTTTAAATCAGTAGACTCTTATATATGTACGAATGCCACAACATTTGTAGTACTAGTAGCATTAGTAACTGTTGTCTATTGAATATTGAACTGCAAAAGCTTTTAGAAAGTCTTTATTTTTAATTTATTGCCGGGATATAGTGAAGTGGCAAAAAACAACATGCTTAATGGTATGTTTAAATAAAACGAAATGCCAAAAATGTTGTAGATATTTATCACTGCTTTGTTATTTCATTTTTTTTTTTTTTTTTTTTTTTGCTTTAGCTAAAAATGTCAATTTGAAAATGCAATGGCTTTTAAGCCGAAAATCCCAACATTAGTGGTTATTATTGGGTTAAGACAAAAAGGAAACGCAGGATGAGAACTTTCATTTTGAGTGACAAAATTATTATGCAAATCCTTTGATTTGACAGCTGTTACAGCATTATAATTACAAAAGAAAAGTTTTGAGCAGAGATTTATATAATTTATTGAGAAATTGTTTTTCTTTTTCTATTTTGGGTTGCTTAAGCAGAAGAAGTGTTTTATGTCAACAAAAAATGAAATGAAAATGTTTGATTCATTTTAAATAAAAATGAGAAATGGAAATTTTAAATAAAAAGTTTTAAGAAAGTAGTCTTGATTTTACTAATATTTTTACAATTTAAAAATATCAAAGTTCATTATAAAAATATTCAAAATATTTACAGCCCTTACCTTATACTACAAAAAATCACTTTATAGTTAAAGTAATTGAACAAATAAACCAACAGCTCAGAAAAATAAATAAATTATTGTACATTCAACAAACATCAACAACAACAAGAAAAAAACGTATTTATTTATTCATTATTTAAGCATTTCATTTATACAAAATGCTTAATTAACTAAGAATAACTAATTAGTTTCCTTATCTGTATTGAGCAATGAATCTATAGCATTCATATACTTTTACCAGGAACAACAAAACAATTCATGAATTGAATAGAATATAATGTAAATGAATTGACTGAATGAATAAAGAGGCTTCATAGAATAATATAGCATAACTTTAGGCTAAAATAAAATCCTTATATTAAAGTGGAGTGTGGATAATATTTTGGGTCTATTCAAAAAGTGTTAGTTTATGTGTGTTGGTGATGACTGAAAGGGGAAGAAAAAGTATTGTATGTTTAGAGGAAAAAGGAGTAATTATGCATAAATTATTAAACAAATATACTATATACTCTAGAAGCTTACAGTAGGCGACAAAACTAACCACAACTAGCAGGAGAGTAGTCTTTACTTTAATAAATGGCATTTATGTTTACTTTATCAACATTTACTCCACAACTGAGACGTTTTCTTTTTACTCTATTACAAATTTACTTCCCTTTTGCTCTTCACTGCTTCTTACAAATAATACTTTATTGTAAAAATTAATGAGTAATGAAGTGCGTATGAATTAGTTCAGATAAAGTTGTTGTCTATTACAGTAATTACTAGGAAAATTGATTGTGAAAGCACGAAAAGTTAAAAGAAAAACTACCGCATATATTCATTAAAAACAACATAAAAACTTTTTTGAAACAAGGGTTAGCAAAACATGTTAGTTTTTTGCTCACAGACTAGAGCACCACGTTATCAAAATAAATAATATGTAAATTACTGTTATTATTTATAAATTTTCCTAAAAGTAGGCAATAAATTATTATCATAAGGAAAATTAAAATTTTGGCAAAGAAAACATAAATTAAAACGAAAGTTTTCTTTAGATATGAAAACAATAATCCTTCTATTATTTTAATATAAGTGTGCAATTAGCTTAAAAACAAACTTTCGTTTATAGAAAATATGCATATTTTAAAAACTTATAGCAATATATTTGTATTAAATTTAAACTGAACTGAACTAGAACTGAATTAGAACTGAACTAGAACTGAACTAGAACTGAACTAGAACTGAATTAGAACTGAATTAGAACTGAACTAGAACTGAACTAGAACTGAACTAGAACTGAACTAGAACTGAACTAGAACTGAACTAGAACTGAACTAGAACTGAACTAGAACTGAACTAGAACTGAACTAGAACTGAACTAGAACTGAACTAGAACTGAACTAGAACTGAACTAGAACTGAACTAGAACTGAACTAGAACTGAACTAGAACTGAACTAGAACTGAACTAGAATTGAAATATAAATTAGAAATATTATCAAGAAACTGATAGAAAATAATATTTATAATATTATTAATGTTAAGATTTATTCCCTTATCTCCTTAATTTTTGTAAGAAAAAATTTAACAATTCTGGCATGTTATTTTATTTCAGCCAATATAAAGTTATTAACCATATAAACATTTATCTTTATTTAAACATTAAGTTTTATTTTATTTAGGAAACATTAAAATCAATACAAATAAAACTTTAGTGGTGCTATAAACAATGCATGAGTACCAAAGTATTCATACTATCTATACAAAGCACTTGATTTTCCTCTAATAAAAATCAAATATTTTATCATACTCCTATGTGCTCTTATGGATCTATTCTACTTTCTAATATCGTAACAAATTATTTTGTTATTTGCTTCCTAACTGTTGGTTACAAAAGTGGAAAACAAAAAACTAACAAAAACATCTAAAAAACAACAGCTTTAACAATATCTCAATACATATATACTTTTTTGTTAAACTTGTAGTTATTTTGTTATATTTGTTAAATTTTTCTAAAGTTCAGCTGTAGGAGGGCCCGAAAACCAACTAAACAAATCTACAAAAAAAAAAACTAAAAAATCTGAAAAACATAGCTCCCCTCGATGTTGAAAAAACTAAAATTGAATTTTTGCTGACAGCATTTTCAATTTTATAGACTACAGTATGAATAACTATGGATGCATATATAAATATATAAAAAATAAATAGCAGCAGTGTGAACAAAACTCCACACTGTTGGGCAAAGCTGTGCACTGTTCTGCTGTGCAGCACATGCATCAATGAAGCGCATCTTTTATGGTGTAGAGCATAAATGATTCTTTCTATTTTTTTTTTTTTTTCATTTTATTATTTTTATTTTTGTTGTTATTTTGAAGTTTTTATTATTAAACGCCAGCTTATGGTAGAATTTTTTATTTTTGTGTTAGCTTTTCTTTGCTAAGAAAAAATCTATTACTTAAATAGTTTAATAAAATTCAAATAGCACTATAAAGCAATGTTTAATGAGCATGTAGTAAAACACTAGTGGGATTAATTTAGATAAAGATTTTTGTTATATTAAATACTAAAGCTTAATAGAAAATGCAAATTTGGTAAGTTTATTGAAATGAGAATTTGTTTATTTAATTTAAAAACGAGTTTATTTTCTTCTACGCTAGTAGTGTTTTAAACATCATCCATGTTTATATTGTTCAATGGTGCGTATGATTAATATGATGTTTTTAAATAAATATTCAGCACTCATACGAACATATCTGTATCCGTTTTAGTTAAGTTTTAGTTCAGTTCTATTTCATTTCTAGTTCAGTTGTAGTTTAGTGGTAGTTCAGTTCTAGTTCAGTTCTAGTTCAGTTCTAGTTCAGTTCTAGTTCAGTTCTAGTTCAGTTCTAGTTCAGTTCTAGTTCAGTTCTAGTTCAGTTCTAGT
>NC_060953.1:12158021-12162635 GCF_022045245.1 Lucilia cuprina | reverse complement strand
GTCTAGTCTATAGTCTAGTCTATAGTCTAGTCTATAGTCTAGTTTATAGTCTAGTCTATAGTCTAGTCTATAGTCTAGTCTATAGTCTAGTCTATAGTCTTGTCTATATTCTAGTCTATATTCTAGTCTATAGTCTCGTTCGTAGTCATGCCTTTAGTCTAGATCATAATCTTGTCTATAGTTTAGTCTATAGTCTAGTCTAAAGTCTAGTCTAAAATTTTGTCTATATTTTAGTCTATATTCTAGTATAGTCTATAGTACAGTCAAATGTATAGTATATAGACTACTCAAAAGTCTAGTCTATAATGTAGGTCATAGGCAAGTCTTCAGTATAGTCGATAGTTTAGTCTATGCTTTAGTCCATGGTCTCTTCCATGGTCTAATCTATAGTGTGCACTAGAGCAGAGTCTATTCTTGTCTAGTTTAATCTAGTCAAGTCTAGTGTAACAAGTGTAGTCTACTCTACTCTACTCCAGTGTAGTCTAGTCTAACGAACTACATTATTTCTATTTACGTATATATGGAAAGGACTTTAAAAAATTTCGAAGGAAAGTCCTCGTATATCCCAAATATACAGATTAAATATTTATATAAATATGAGTTTTTACAGTCGTAGGAAATACTAACATTTTAGGCGTTGGCTCATTATTAATATATTAACTCACTCATATGTTTATTTACTGCAATAATTCAAAATAATTTTTAAGTTGTTCAGTTTTTCAAGCACAAAATCCATACATCTACAAAAACCTAATAAATTAATGACACCGCCCAAAAGGCAACATCAAATTTTAAATCAGTAGACTCTTATATATGTACGAATGCCACAACATTTGTAGTACTAGTAGCATTAGTAACTGTTGTCTATTGAATATTGAACTGCAAAAGCTTTTAGAAAGTCTTTATTTTTAATTTATTGCCGGGATATAGTGAAGTGGCAAAAAAACAACATGCTTAATGGTATGTTTAAATAAAACGAAATGCCAAAAATGTTGTAGATATTTATCACTGCTTTGTTATTTCATTTTTTTTTTTTTTTTTTTTTTTGCTTTAGCTAAAAATGTCAATTTGAAAATGCAATGGCTTTTAAGCCGAAAATCCCAACATTAGTGGTTATTATTGGGTTAAGACAAAAAGGAAACGCAGGATGAGAACTTTCATTTTGAGTGACAAAATTATTATGCAAATCCTTTGATTTGACAGCTGTTACAGCATTATAATTACAAAAGAAAAGTTTTGAGCAGAGATTTATATAATTTATTGAGAAATTGTTTTTCTTTTTCTATTTTGGGTTGCTTAAGCAGAAGAAGTGTTTTATGTCAACAAAAAATGAAATGAAAATGTTTGATTCATTTTTAAATAAAATGAGAAATGGAAATTTTAAATAAAAAGTTTTAAGAAAGTAGTCTTGATTTTACTAATATTTTTACAATTTAAAAATATCAAAGTTCATTATAAAAATATTCAAAATATTTACAGCCCCTTACCTTATACTACAAAAAATCACTTTATAGTTAAAGTAATTGAACAAATAAACCAACAGCTCAGAAAAATAAATAAATTATTGTACATTCAACAAACATCAACAACAACAAGAAAAAAACGTATTTATTTATTCATTATTTAAGCATTTCATTTATACAAAATGCTTAATTAACTAAGAATAACTAATTAGTTTCCTTATCTGTATTGAGCAATGAATCTATAGCATTCATATACTTTTACCAGGAACAACAAAACAATTCATGAATTGAATAGAATATAATGTAAATGAATTGACTGAATGAATAAAGAGGCTTCATAGAATAATATAGCATAACTTTAGGCTAAAATAAAATCCTTATATTAAAGTGGAGTGTGGATAATATTTTGGGTCTATTCAAAAAGTGTTAGTTTATGTGTGTTGGTGATGACTGAAAGGGGAAGAAAAAGTATTGTATGTTTAGAGGAAAAAGGAGTAATTATGCATAAATTATTAAACAAATATACTATATACTCTAGAAGCTTACAGTAGGCGACAAAACTAACCACAACTAGCAGGAGAGTAGTCTTTACTTTAATAAATGGCATTTATGTTTACTTTATCAACATTTACTCCACAACTGAGACGTTTTCTTTTTACTCTATTACAAATTTACTTCCCTTTTGCTCTTCACTGCTTCTTACAAATAATACTTTATTGTAAAAATTAATGAGTAATGAAGTGCGTATGAATTAGTTCAGATAAAGTTGTTGTCTATTACAGTAATTACTAGGAAAAATTGATTGTGAAAGCACGAAAAGTTAAAAAGAAAAACTACCGCATATATTCATTAAAAACAACATAAAAACTTTTTTGAAACAAGGGTTAGCAAAACATGTTAGTTTTTTGCTCACAGACTAGAGCACCACGTTATCAAAATAAATAATATGTAAATTACTGTTATTATTTATAAATTTTCCTAAAAGTAGGCAATAAATTATTATCATAAGGAAAATTAAAATTTTGGCAAAGAAAACATAAATTAAAACGAAAGTTTTCTTTAGATATGAAAACAATAATCCTTCTATTATTTTAATATAAGTGTGCAATTAGCTTAAAAACAAACTTTCGTTTATAGAAAATATGCATATTTTAAAAACTTATAGCAATATATTTGTATTAAATTTAAACTGAACTGAACTAGAACTGAATTAGAACTGAACTAGAACTGAACTAGAACTGAACTAGAACTGAATTAGAACTGAATTAGAACTGAACTAGAACTGAACTAGAACTGAACTAGAACTGAACTAGAACTGAACTAGAACTGAACTAGAACTGAACTAGAACTGAACTAGAACTGAACTAGAACTGAACTAGAACTGAACTAGAACTGAACTAGAACTGAACTAGAACTGAACTAGAACTGAACTGGAACTGAACTAGAACTGAACTAGAACTTAAACTTGATTTAAACGATAACCTAATTAAAACTCCCGTCATAGTTTTGTTGTATATTTATTTAATTTATTTCTCCTTTATCCATTTATCATACTTACAGCAATTTATGAAAACTAAACGTTTTATTTAATTTTCACTACGCTTCCTTTATTTATGGCAAAATTATTGTACTTATCAAACATTTTTTTCAAACTCATCGTACAATGATTTATATTTCTTATTAATTTCCTTTATGACCGTAATATAATTTCCGTTTTGGCGATTCATTCATGTGTGCATGAGAGTGTGTGTAGAAAAGTTGGTTGTAATTCACACATACAGACCTTTGCCCATTTAGATTATAATCCGGCTAAAATATGAATTCATCATTACGCACAAACATACACTAACTGTAAGTACATATTTAAAAAAAAAAAGGTTCTAAGCACTTACATATGTGTTCAGTGTGAATATTCCCGGTACTTGTATAAAACATAAGTATAAATGTTGCAAACCACTTTAGATGATTTGATGCGATTAGTTTTGTGCAACACGATACTGCTCACATAGACTCATAAACTTCTAATAAATTTAACATGCCACACTTAGAAAAGTACTTACGGGGCGAAGCTTAGCCCACTTTTTTAATTTTTACAAATTATACTTCTAAATACATAAATACTTATAGTTTTACACATAAATATAATGAGAAAGTGTTATGTGTGCAACTAATATCATTAATCAACAATTATTCATACAAAAATAACGGAAAAAACCCTCAAACAACACTCTAATGTGTGGGTGTTCAAAACGTAGCACAGTTTGGGGGAGGGGGGGTTGTGTAACAGGAAAATGCAAAAATATTATAAATTAGTTTCCTTTCAAGATGAAGATTAAACAAATTGGAAAAATATTAATGCTATTTATAAAATTTGCTAAACAAAATTGTATTATGTATTTTAGCTTAAGGCTATTTGTGTGTTTTAAACAAATAAATTAGTTAGTTTGTAAATAATTTTATTTATTTTACGTATTTCAAAGGCAGTTAAACTAAAACAATGAAAATTTTATGAAAAGGTAAGGGTCAAATAATTTGATTGGAATTTTATTTGAGTAAGAAAAAAATTAAAATTCAGTTATTGTTAAAAAAAAACAAGTAAGAGTGTTATATTCGGCTATGCCGAATCTTATATACCCCCCATCAATTCTCGTTTGGCTAGAATGAAACTTACTTTTGTCGAATTTCATCTATATACTTGTATTTTTAGGCCAGTTTCAAGCGTTAAAGTAATTTTCTAAAGGGAACCTTATATACGGGGGGTAAGGACATTTATGGGCCGATCCTCACAAAATTTTGCATAGTGATTAGTTGTGACGAATTTCATCACTATATTCGTATTTTTAAAAAAAGTTGTGACTGTTAGAGCTGCTTTTCGAGGGGCCACTTGTAGGGAGGCTATCCGGAATGGTGGACCGATATTGCCCATTTTCAATACCAAACAAACCTTACGTATAAGAAATATTTGTGAGAACTGAACTAGAACTGAACTAGAACTGAACTAGAATTGAACTAGAACTGAACTAGAACTGAACTAGAACTGAAATAGAACTGAACAAGTAGGAAAGTATAGTCGGGCATGGCCGACCATATGATACCCTACACCATGAGTATATTTTTACAATTTTTACTTTTATAAAATTTTTATTTTTTG
>NC_060953.1:12155955-12157921 GCF_022045245.1 Lucilia cuprina | reverse complement strand
GATTTCTAAAGTGGCTGCTATTAGAAAAATTTTAGATTATTTTAGGATACTGAAGTGAAAATTGGTCTTTTGCTAGATAACATAGATATCGTACTTGGTATCGTATTTGGTATTTATACTTACATACTACTTACCGCTTTACAGTAAGCCAAATTGTAAGTTAATGGTTTAGCAAATTAGTTAAGCTTGTGGGAAAATATTATCCACTAGAGATACTCTAATTTATTTTAAAACTCTATTGACCCATTGTAGTACAAGCAACAAAACAGAACAGCTACATAGTATATATATATGAATATTACTATTTGTGTAAACTAGAGATAGAGTGAGTCCTTAACAAATATTATTATTAATACTATTATTATATGGAAAATGTCTATTTTAACAGTACAGCATGACATATGACATGTATTGTTAAATTACTTTACGGTTAACTAAATAACTGTTATAAGTGTATTCTCTGTCTATATATGTGTAAACAATCAAAAGAAAATTACATGTGTATGTGGTGTATATGTTAAAATAATTTAAGTGCAAAAGTGTAAATCTATATGTAAAACTTCAATGTGTTGTGTTATAAACTAACAGATAGATAGACACATACATATTGATAAAATTGACATATTAGAAATTGTTATATTTTGGTTAAGCTGATAACCAATTGTAAAAACGAACGAAGGCTGACTGAAAATTCAATTAAGAATGTGAATCCAAATAGTTTCATTTTATTTCAAGTTACGACATTATAATATGATTACCTTCATGGTTAATCTGCAGATGTTAGCTGAACAGTTTCTTAAAATACCGATGAACCAGCAGCAGGTCTGAGTGTTAGTTTTAAGCAAATAATGAGATTTTTACTACACTTATCTAATTTCACTTTCAGTTATCGTTTTATGATTATAAAGTTTAAAAACTGAGGAATCTCTTAGGTTATAAGTTTCACAATTTTCCTTTACCTAAAAGGCTCTTCATGAAAAGTCCTCGTTTAAATATGTATATATCAATGCTGGTATGTGTGAATAATTGTAGGATTGATCGCATTTTAAAATAATATTCAACATTTTCATATGAATTTTCCAGAATATTCAATGACACTTAAGTAAATATTACTGGAAATGTAAGTGTGGACACCGCAAAGAATCCTAATATATATGTATATATAATTTCTATATATGTATATAATATATAATCTTTTTGTAAGTTTGCTTATTAGTTTGAGCGTCAATTACACCTTAACGGCTTGAGCGACTCGATTTTGAAACATAAATAGATCTTTCCCTAGAAGCATCAATAGGCTTGAGTTTTTTTTTAAAGTTGGAGCAGGTGGGCACAAAAAGCAATTGAAAAGTACTGAAAAGGACTTTAGTACTCTAAATTAGATACATAAGACCTCTGTTAAACAGCAAGTTTATTAAATCAATGATTTCATAAAACTAATACATACAAACACGTACACTTTTGACACATACAAATGTTAAGCCAATTTTCATTCGTACTTATTATTTGACAAGATACATCAGTTTTAATATCAATGGATTTTAAATTAATATGGCAATAGATACAAATTTTATGTTTATCTATAACAAGGATTTCAATGCAGCTTTATTTTAATAAGGTCATAAAATATTAAAGGTCTTCAGGATAAATGCATTATTGTGCTTGTGATAGTTGAAAGTATTCGAATTTTTAATAAGATATACCATATTTTAGTATTTGTGGTTTTTAATTTATAAATGCAGAAATATAATTTATTTCATTTAATATGGTGCTGATTAGATTTCTTAAAGTAATGTCTAAGAATTTTATAGTAATCCAAGAGCTAGAACTGAACTTGAACTGAACTAGAAATGAAATGGAACTGAACTAGAACTGAACTAGAACTGGACTAGAACTGAACTAGAACTGAACTAGAACTGAACTAGAACTAGAACTGAACTAGAACTGAACTAGAACTGAACTAGAA
>NC_060953.1:12143723-12155855 GCF_022045245.1 Lucilia cuprina | reverse complement strand
AGTTCAGTTCTAGTTCAGTTCTAGTTCAGTTCTAGTTCAGTTCTAGTTCAGTTCTAGTTCAGTTCTAGTTCAGTTCTAGTTCAGTTCTAGTTCAGTTCCCGTTCAGTTTTAGTTTGGTTTCAATTCAGTTTAAATATAGTTTAATTAAATTTATAGAATTGTCTTAATTTCGATATTATCAGCCATCAATATTTGTCATCAAAATAATACAGTAATTTAAGCCTATGGTCTTATTAACCACAATCCTCTCATTTTCCTATCAATTTTCATTTTCCTTAGCAATCATCACACCGTTAAAACTTCTTAACTTTTCTTAATAACAATTATTCTTGTTGAAAATTTCTGTTTTACTCCTTAAATAGTTTTTTCACAATTGGACATAAATTTTGAAATGTTTGCAGAAAAAGAAGAAGAAGAAAATTGTATGCAACAAATGAAATTATAGAAGAAATAATAAAAATAATTGAAATAGGAAACTTTATGTGGAAATAAAAAGAAGAAAATGGTAAATGAAATAAAGTTTCTGTTGAAAAAAAAAACAAAAGACACAAAGATGAGCCATTTGAATGGGTGCCAATTTAAGGGTAAATGGTAAGAAATTTGTATAGCTATAAATAAAAGAAATGAATGAGAGGATAGAGATGTTGGTAGTCTGAATAAAATGTTATAAATTTACTAACACACTAAAAAGCAGTGAAAGGCTACAATAGATTAACAGAGACCGAGCGAGAATCTACTCATTTCCTGCATAAATAACTAAGAAAATTCGTTATGTTTTTGTTAGATTTTAATGAATTTAAATATGTTCTCTTTAAGCTGATCTCTATTTTTGCAATTTACGCATAAAGTCCTTAATTATATTATAAGAACTTGTGCGGTTACTAAAACTTTTACTGTTGAGGCTGCAACGAACACAGCTCAGAACAAACCACACTTTTATGCCACAATTTTACTGTTGATGATGCTGCTAAAGATGTCGAGAATGATAAAAAATTTATATGAAACAACATTTTGTTGTTGGGAAAATCATATTTTTCGTCGTATTTTTTCTTGTTTTTTCCTAAAAGAAAAACATAATGAAAAATTAAGTTTTGTTTATACTTCTCTAGCAAGAGAGAAAGAGAGAGAGAAAAAGTTAATTTTTTAAGGCTTTATCTTAAAGCAATAAAGTTAAAAAACTGCCAAGAATATGAAAAAATCTATAGACACTTTTTAAACTGTTGGCAGAGTGTTGTTGGTTGTTAGATGTTGTTGTTGTTTTTGTTGCTGTTTTATACAGTTTGACATTTAACAATTAATCATTTTGACTTTTAATCTTGTATTTGTCGTCTATTTATTTATTAGTGTTAAAACTCTTGTCTTTTTTGTAGTTATTGTAGATGTTTTTATAGTCTTTAAATGAAGAAAAATCTTAAACAACTACTTTCCCATTAATGGGAAATAAATCTTCTATAAAAATCTAATAGATTTTATAAACTAGTTTTCTATAGAAATCTCATCTGTCATCTCTGATAATTTGTCTAGTTCTTTCACCTCTAGCATTGCTTCTATACAGTCCATCTTTTTGATAAAATATTGTGATAAAATATTTCCTTTGTCTAAGTATGAGAAATGTCCGTCTTTCTATGTAAGTTTATGTTGTTGTATGCGGTTTTGTTTTTTCGAAAACCAAAGACATTTGTAAAAGAACACTTAAGTAAGAATTAAGTAAACTTAATCATCTTATTACTTTAGATTTAAAATTTTACACAAGGACATTTGCAATGTATTAAATGAACAACAACTTGCATGCACAGACATGTAAGCTGTTTGTTGTTAAACAAAATAAAAACAAAAAATTAATATAAATTAAAAAAATTTAAGAACATTTTACAGTTTGACAAATGATTGTATTTTGAATGAAAGTCTTCATAAATTCCAGAAAATTTTTTGAATGAATTTTTTCTTCGAAAACACGTCGATGTTGTAAACCTGATTTTCATAGAATTCGACTTAATTCTTATTTCAATTCGATAGTCCTTTCATTCCGATTATTATTAAAATTTATTCAGTGTTTTTGACTATATTTTTACAGGAATTTTTGTTATTGTTTTCGACAAGATTCTGCAGTTATTTTCAACTTAAATTCAAAAATTTTTTTTAATTTTTTTCGACTAGATTTTTAAAGACATTTTGTCGTTGTTTTTGACTAGATTTCTACAGAAATTTTATCATTGTTTTCGACTAGATTTCTACAGAAATTTTGTCTTTGTTTTTGACTAGATTTCTATAGAAATTTTGACGTTGTTTTTGGCAAGATTTCTGTTGAAGATTTGTCCTTGTTTTCGACAAGATTTCTATAGGAACTTTCTTGTTGTTTTCGACAAGATTTCTATAGAAACTTTGTCGGTGTTTTCGACAACATTTTTATAAGAAATTTGTCAGTGCTTTGAACTAGATTTTTATAAAAATTTTGTCGTTGTTTTCAAATAGATTTCTACAGAAATTTTGTGTTTTTTTCGACTAGATTTCTATAGAAATTTTTTAGTTGTTTTCGACAAGATTTTGAATATTTGTCCACAAGATTATTACTGAAGATTTGTCCTTGTTTTCGTCAAGATTTTTATAAAAAATTTCTCAGAAATTTCAAGATTTCTATAGAAATATTGTCGGTTTTTTTTCGACAAGATTTCTATTGAAGATTTTTTCTTGTTTTCGACAAGATTTTTATAAAAACTTGTCAGTGCTTTGAACTAGATTTCTATCGAAATTTTGTCGTTGTTTTCGACTAGTTTTCTACAGCATTTTTGTAATTGTTTTCAAATAGATTTTTATAAAAATTTTGTGATTCTTTCGACTAGGTTTCTATAGAAATTTTGTCGTTGTTTTCGACAAGATTTCTTTTGAAGATTTGTCCTTGTTTTCGACAAGATTTCCAAATTAACTCTGTAATTGGTTTCGACACAATTTCTAACGAAAATTTTGTCGTTGTTTTGACTAGATTTCTATAGAAATTTGTCGTTGTTTTCGTCAAGATTTCTAATGTCCTTGTTTTCGAATAGATTTCTAAAGAAATTTTGTTATCGACTATATTTTTATAGAAATTTTGTCGTTGTTTTCGACTAGATTTCTATAGAAATTTTGTTGTTGTTTTCGACTAGATTTCTATAGAAATTTTGTTGTTGTTTTCGACTAGATTTCTATAGAAATTTTGTTGTTGCTTTCAACTAGATTTCTTTTGGTTTTTGGTTTTCGACAACATCTGCATAGAAATTCCGTCAGTGTTTCGATAAGATTTCGTCCAAAATTTTGTAATTTCTTTCGACTAAATTTCTATAAAAATCCTGTAGCTATTTTCGACTAGATGTCAATATTAAGTTTTGTATTGTTTTTGCCTTCATTTTTGTTAAAGTTTCGTCAATGTTTTCTCCTAGATAAGTAAAGAAATTTTGACCATTTATCGACTAGATTTAGATCAATTTTTATCGGTGTTTTTGACTAGATTTACTAAGACATTTTTCAGTTGTTTTCAACATGAAATTTAACGATTTTTTTTTTCATTTTATCGATTAGATTTCTATAAAAATGTTTTGTAACATTCGACCAGATTTCTATAAAAATGTTATCTCTTTCCCAACTACATTTCTACATTTTATGTTTTCATGTCGACTACATTTCTATAAAAGTTTTGGTGTTATTTCGTTTTCTTTTTTCAAAACAATATATTTCACATATTTTATTGTTATAACAATACCATTTAATTCCCCTTAAAATTAATTTTCCTCTTTCTGCATTTAAGATCAATAAAACCGAAAATAATATATTGTCTTCTATTGTAGTATTTGTGTGTATCATCACCCTCTCGTTTTCAGCATTATACTTAGGTGTGAACAATGGATATAAATCCTTGCACAAATTCCTTGACACATAAATATTTAGAGGTTTAACGCTGCATAGAATAACACTAAAACTAGCAACAAAAAAATACATATAATAGTTATAAATTCTAACTTTTTAAGCTTTAAGCTACAAAGCCAATAACAACAAACATCCTGTGATTAATTTCTACAATTTTCAAAATATATATATTTTTTTTATAAAATTTTCAGCAAAACTAAAAATTTTTATACAAAATAAATATTGTGTATGAATAGAATTGAATGCCAAAAAAAAAAAACTTTTTTTCACTTTTTTGTCCAAAATATAAATATGCCAATAACATCAAAAGCAATTTATATAAAAACGGAAGTTACAGTTCTGTATGAAACTTTTTTCTGGGTAAAAGCAACAACTTTTTTTAAACAACAACACCACATCATAACTTACTTATGTATAGTTGTATTTTTACACTTGTTGGTGTTAGTACTCAGTTGCATTTACATATTATTCATGGAAATTGTACATTGATGTAATGAACGTATGTGAATGTAAATAATAATAATAATATGGAATGGGTCGAATATGATGGAACGTATTGAAGTTTACCGGTCAACCTTTAGAAAACAGATTTAAGTTATTAATGTTATTACTCAGCAACTACATGCACGAATTTGAGTTTCTGAGAGACTGTATTCTATAGTTTAGACCATAGTCTATAGTCCAGACTATAGACTACAGTCCAGACTATATTCTATAGTTCAGACTATATTCTCTATTAAAGTCTATAGTCCAGATTATAGTCTATAGTCTAGATTAAAGTCTATAATGCAGACTTATATTCTATAGTCCATATGAGGGTTTACAGTCCAAAATATATGGTACAGTCCACACCATAGTTTATAGTCCAGATTATGGTCTATAATCCAGATTATAGTCTATAGTAAAGTCTAAAGTCTTTATGGACTATAGTCTATAATCCAGTCTATAGTCCAGACTATAGTCTATAATCCAGACTATAGTCTATAGTCCAGACCATCGTCTATAGATAGTCCAGAATATAGTCTATAGTCCAGACTATAGTCTATAGTTCAGACTATAGTCTATAATCCAGACCATAGTCTATAGTCCAGACTATAGTCTAAAGTCCAGACTATAGTCTATAGTCCAGACTATAGTCTATAGTCCAGACTATAGTCTATAGTCCAGACTATAGTCTATAGTCCAGACTATAGTCTATAGTCCAGACTATAGTCTATAGTCCAGACTATAGTCTATAGTCCAGACTATAGTCTATAGTCCTGACTATATTCTATAGTCCAGACTATATTCTATAGTCCAGACTATAGTCTATAGTCCTGACTATAGTCTATAGTCCAGACTATAGTCTATAGTCCAGACTATAGTCTATAGTCCAGACTATAGTCTAGTCCGGACTATAAGCACCTGTCTAGAATCCAGACTACAGTCTACAATAGCCGATGGTCCAGACAATAGTCTGAACTTCAGACTAAAGTTTAAAGTGCAGATTATAGTCGATAGTCCAGATTATAGTCTATAGTCCAGATTATGCTCTATAATCCAGATTATAGTCTATAGTCCAGACTATAGTCTATATAGACTATAGTCCAGATAATAGTCTACATTCGAGGCTATAGTCCAGATAATAGTCTATAGTCCAGAATATTGTCTATAGTTAGAATATAGTCTATTGTCCACATTATAGTCTATAGTCCAGACTTTAGTCTATAGACCAGACAATTGCTGATATTTCAGACTATATTTCTTAGTCCAGGTAATAATCTATGGTTCAGACTATATTTTATAGTCCAGATTATAGTCTGTAGCCCAGACTATATTTTATAGTCCAGACGATAGTTTATCGTCCAGACTATAAATACTATAGTCGATGGTCTAAAGTAGTTTTTAAGCAACAGGATTAATTTAAAAGCAGAAAATTGACACTTTGAACTCAATCCTTTTGAATTATTATAACCCGTAAGGTAACAGATCGCATCTACAGCAGAGTCCACACTAAAGCCAAAAGTGTTCATTTGAAACGAGGATTGTACGAGATGCTTTGCAGAATATAAGACCAGGTATACGCTTATGACAATAATAGAACATATGTTGCATGTGACAGTTTTGCAGAAAGCAATCCCTGGAATATGTTTCATTTCATTATATTTTATCTGATCTAAAGGCCTTTTCTAAGTAACAAACAAAACATTAAAATTTCCATGACCTTTAACCTATGTAAAGTGTAAGGTAAAAACCTAACTTTACACCCATATGTTCAAATATAAAATTGTCTATCGAGGTCTCTAATAACATTATTGTTATTTGTATTAGTTGGTGCAAAAATTTACATGTATGTATTTGTGTAACCAAAAATAAAAATATCCTTCAAAACGTGTAAATATTTGAATGTTATCGCTTGCTTATATGTATATGTGAAAAAGTGCAAAATTGGGATGTATAAAAGAATACATGAGTGCGTGTAAAGGACTGAGTATTTATATACATACATATGTTTTTGGTTATGTGTGGTGATATATGTTTATTTAGTTTTATATATGTAGTTGTATATTTGCCTTTTTTATATGTATTTGTGCTATATATTCGCTAATAACATTTCGCTCGTTTAATTCTGATTCATTTCCATTTACGAATTGCAAAATGTAATTTGATTTTTGCACATTGATTCACTTATAATGTTATTTTCTGTTAAATTTAGTGTAGATTTTTGTGTTGTTGTTGTTGTTGTTGCTGTTGTTGTTGTTAGTTTTGGCTTTATAATATCGATCATCAGATTTATACTGATAGCAATTGATGGCTGTTGTGTTAAACGTATACATGTGTGAATGTGATTGTGCATGTGATATATGTATGTATAGGTGTTCGTAATTGTGTGAGTACATGTTAAGCTTAAATAAGCTTACATTCTAATAACAAGGAACAATTGGAAATTTACTTAAAAATCAAACTTCCTCCTAATTTCAACAAAAACTTATAAATTTCAACAGAAACTGTAAGATTAATTTTTCCTTGATAAATATTTCATATAGGTCCTCCAAGATACATATGTAACTTATAAAGTACTTCTCCTCCTACCTTCGCATACAAACATATCTATTTGTATGCATTTTCTATTAGCGCTCCCATTTATACAATTTTTTTTGTTATTCATATGTTTATTTAATGCCAAATTAAATTAACAACTTGCATATTAACATGATTTGCTTTTTAAAATCAAATATACATGATTTTATATGTAAGTCCACACACTCACACACATACATACAACATACTTTATACAATTTGTTTGTGTAAATCCCTGTTAAAGTCATTAATGTCAAAAAGTTTAATTAAAAAGATATAGAAGTCCGTTAGCAATTGTATTGAAAATTTTAGTGAAAATTTTAAAAAATATTTTATAATTATTTGACATCATCTGTTAAAGCTTTGTAATAAATTATAAATGATTTCAATGATATTTTGGAAAAATGTTGATATTATTGTAGACATTTTACTAAAAATATTTAATTAAAAACTAATGTTAAATGTTTTTAGTAGCAAAATGTTATAATAATTGAACAATACTTAGTTATATGAGATTGTTATAATCAGCTTATGTGGAATATATTAATTAAAATCAAATAACGTCAACATATACAACACAACAACAATAACACTGACGATAGCATAGTACATAGTATAGGAAATAGTCCAGACTATAATCTATAATTCAAACTGTAGTCTATAACGTACACTGTAATATAGAGTCCAGACTATAGTCTATAGTCCACACTATATTCCATAGTTCAGACTATAGTCTATAGTCTAACTCTAGTCTATAGTTCACACTATAGTCTATAGTCCAGACTATAGTTCACACTATAGTCTACAGTCCAGACTATAGTTCACTCTATAGTCTTTAGTCCAGACTATAGTTCACACTATAGTTATAGTACAGACTATGGTCTATAGTTCACACTATAGTGTACAGTCTAAACTATAGTCTATAGTTTTCACTATAGTCTATAGTGATCAGTTATATGAGATTGTTATAATCAGCTTATGCGGTATATATAGTTTGGGTTAACTGTATATGATATAGGATGAGGTAAAGGTTAAACAGGCCTTGTTTCTTTTTAAATTGGACCAGCACTCAGGGGATGACGCCTACTTATGCGAAGCATTGTGTTGGAACTAGGAAAATAGGTTGTGAGAAGTAGGATAGGGGGAGTTGTGTTTTTGGGCAAATTGATTTAAATCTTCTTATATCGAAAGTGGCAGGGAATACCTCGGCAGGAATTTTATTCCACATACGAAAAGTGCGGCTGTAGAATGAATTTTGCCTGTAGTGTGTTGTGCGGTACACTGGCCAATCTATCACAAATGGGTGAGTTTTTTAAGAAAGACTGTGTTACGCAAGAATATACGAATATCGGGAACAAGTTCCCTAATTTCAAAGGAACACATTCCATTGTAATATCGATAGAACAGTGAAATACACTCCACGTTGCGATGGTTATCCAGTGAATCCATGAAGTTGAGTACCCTACTGTCACTGATAAGTACCTTCGCCCACTCCTGTACGCGCTCGACTAGCTCCAAGATAGACTTCGAAGCTCCGGCCCATATATGAAAGTTGTATTCCATTTTCGGTCGGATATAAGTGATGTAAATAGTAAAAAGATCAGATGAAGTAAAGTACGTCTTACGCCGTTTCAAAAGAACGAGACACTTAAATGCTTCTTTCGACACTTGAAAATGTATTTAGTCCAGAGGATATCGCGCTGAATTTTCATGCCCAGAACATTTAGTTTTCCAATTCCTTAATATGTACACCACCCATATATAAATATAAATATATAGATGGAACAACAATATCTACCTAGTATTATGTGTTACGGGTATTAAAGTCGCCTTTGTTAACACGACCCCATTCAGAGATTTTTATCAAGTCGTGATTATCGGATTCATTCATATTGCGCTTCAGTGCCGCAGTCTCTAGAGAGCTTGGCCTATAATTGAATGAATAAGAATGACAGATACTGCTGTCATCCGAAAGAGTAGTATAAAGATAAGAAATAAGGTATAACAACTTGTATAGTGCGATCTCTGAGAAAGCTCGAAATACATCATTACCGACACCAAATGTAATTGGTTTTGATACAAGTACACCATGCGACACTCTATCAAACTTCTTTGAAATATCTAGAGCCACCACTTTATTTTCGCCAAAATGGTGATTGGAATGACACCATTTCTCCTAAAGGAAGGCTAGTAGGTCTTCCGTAGAGCGACCTCTTGATTAGATGGAAATTGACCATACTTTTCAAAACTTTAGAAAGTGGTGAACAAATTGCTATTGGGCGGTAAGTTTCAGGATTATAAGCCTCTTCCTTTTTTAGGAATTGGCGTTACATAAGCAGTCTTCCAGACCATAGTACATATTTCAAATTATAGTCTATAGTTCTGACAAATCCAGTATATAGTCCAGACTATATAGTCTAGACTATAGGCCATAGTCTGAAATATTAACAGGACTATAGCCTCAAGTCCAGACTCAATTCACTTCCTACCTCTAAACTGTTCCTTATTCGAAAGAAAAAATCTTTAATCACAATTTATGCACAAATGGCACATTTCATCTTCCACCAAATACCGAAAGTAAAAATTCTAATTCTCATCAACATAATTAACCTCATTTCTTACATTTAATTTATGTTTTGTAAATACCAACAACAACAATATTAAGAAAATCGACAGAAGTATTTAAGTATGTATGGTTGCACTTCCTATCTACATATACACATACTTATGTGTCTACTTAAATCTATACATTAGTATCCCTCTGTGTATAGGTATATGTATGCGAAACATGTTGTTGTTTATTTTTCCGTATCCGACTTAATACTTGACAAGAAATTCGTGTCTGTTATGTTATGACATGACTTAACATTTTTTCGCATAAATCATGATGAAAATATAAACAAGAAAATACATTTTTTTTTGTTAGAAAGAAGAAAATTGAATTTAATAAAAGAAGAAATACTACAAAATATAGAAGAAAACGAGTGTTATATAGTATGTAGGGAAATAGACATAAAAGAACGTAAGGAAACTGAGAAAGAAACTAAAAAATTAAAATGAAATATTCACCTTAACAATCGTGTTCATGCTCAGTCATGAACATACAAAAATAAACAAGTCTAAGCTAAAATATTGCAAAATGAGGAAAATAAATTAAGAATATAAAATAAGTATTATAAGTGTTGGGTAAATAATTAGGTGGATAACATTTTCAAAGAAAATAGACATAGTTTCTATAGAAATCAAGTCAATTAAGTCGACAACATTTAAAAAGAGATCTAGTCGATTAAAAAATTGAAAAAAAATTATAAAAAACCAGTCGATTAAAAAATTCCACAAATGTTTCTATATAAATCTAGTCGAAAAAGAAAGACGATCTAGTCGACTTAGAAAAGCGAAAAAATTTTCGTAGAAATCTATTCTATTATGAAATTCGACAAACGTTTCTTATATAAATCTAGTCGAAAAAGAAAAATTTAGTTGATTTAAAAAACCGACAACACTTTCATGGAAATCAATTCTATTAAGAAAATCGATAACATTAAGAAAGAGATGCAGTCCATTAAAAATTTTTTAGAAATCTATTCGATTAAGAAAATCGACAACAATTTCTATAGGAATCTAGTCGATTAAGAAAATCGACAAAATTTCTATAGAAATCTAGTCGATTAAGAAAATCGACAAAATTTCTATAGAAATCTAGTCGATTAAGAAAATCGACAAAATTTCTATAGAAATCTAGTCGATTAAGAAAATCGACAAAATTTCTATAGAAATCTAGTCGATTAAGAAAATCGACAAAATTTCTATAGAAATCTAGTCGATTAAGAAAATCGACAACAATTTTTATAGAAATCTAGTCGATTAAGAAAATCGACAAAAATTTCTATAAAAAACTAGTCGAACTTTAACGGGTCACAAAATTAGCGTCAAATATTTTATAAGTGTGACAATATCTTAACGAAACCTGGTTATTTATTTGATGAAGCTGCTCATGTTAACTTTTTTTTGTTGCTAATTAATGTTTCATTTGTTATGTTTATTTATTACCTGTGTATACAGTTTGTTATAGGATTAGTTGTATTTAGGCAATAGCTATTTCCCACTTCAGAATTTCCCCACATTTTTTTTGGAATATTCTTTATTTTTTCCCTTGTCTCAAAGACATTCTTATAAGCTTTGACTTAAACTATTAAGCACGTTATATTCTGCTTTCACACCTACACATCATACAGATCTAATCCTTAATTATGTTCCACAAATGAAATTCTATACCAACATGTGTTTAAGTAAAACTTAAAGAAATTTCGCATTCTTTTTTCCTAATTTACACTTTCAACACATGTGTATGTAAACAATAATTATAAGAGAAATTGCTATAAAAAAGAAAATTTAAATTAGTTTATATTAGTTTTGGTTGCTGTTTTTTTCCCCAACAGCTACACCAAAGTCATTGGAAATTAAGTTTTGATTAGAGGCAAGTTAAGTGGAACTAATTTTGTGGTTTGCCTTTTAACATTACAGATTAAGGGTTTTAAAATCAAGGAGAAATTAAAAGGTATATTTTCATACATATATTTTTTTCTTTTATTTCAATTTGTTGGCAATTTAATGTTTTTATATACACTTATCAAAGGCTTGTATTCACTAAATGGCTTGTAAATTATAAAAAAATTTTGTTATTTGTTCTTTAGAGAAATAAAAAAAAATCTTTTGTTCAACGTACACACATACATTTTCTAAAAAGAAAAAAATTGCTACTAAACAAATTAAGTTATAGAAATTTTTGCTGACATTTTAAATGTACTATTTCTTTACAACTTTCAAATGATTATTTTTTTTTGACACACTACTAAAACATGGTAGGCATATTCCTTATGTTTTCTTAATCGACGAGATTCGAGAGTCGATTAAAAAACTCGACAAAATTTCCATAGAAATTTTGTCGATTTTCCTAATCGATAAATTTCTATAGAAATTTTGTCAATTTTCTTAATCGACTAAATTTCTATAGAAATTTTGTCGATTTTCTTAAACGACTAGATTTCTATAGAAATTTTGTCGGTATTCTTAATCGACTAGATTTCTATAGAAATTTTGTCGATTTTCTTAATCGACTAGATTTCTATAGAAATTTTGTCGATTTTCTTAATCGACTAGATTTCTATAGAAATT
>NC_060953.1:12142441-12143623 GCF_022045245.1 Lucilia cuprina | reverse complement strand
AGACTATAGACTAGACTATAGACTAGACTATAGACTAGACTATAGACTAGACTATAGACTAGACTATAGACTAGACTATAGACTAGACTATAGACTAGACTATATAATTTCTTTTTTTACCCAGAAACAAACCTCCCTAATATTCATGCATGTATGTTCATTCATCTTACTATACCATGTCTGCAAATAATTTATGTCTGTATTAATTATTCTTTTTATGAAAGTAAGTATATACATATGCACGTTTTGTTATTATTTACAATTTAATGCATTTATTTACATTCAATTATGTCTTGTTTTTCCAGTCCTAATATTCTAAGTTTTGATTATTTGGTCAATATACATATAAATAAATGGTTTCAAATGAAATTTCTAAGAATGAATAACAAATTAAGTTTGACTTTTAATTGAAAAGCTTTCTGCAATTTACCAATTAAACAAATACCGACACCTTTGGCCACAAATAGCGGGGAGGTATTTATATGATTCAAGCGTACAAAACTTTTTTTAATATTACAATAAAATGGATCCCGTTAGTTCATTTTGTATTCACCACCGTTATAAATCCTTTGCCACTTTAATTTATTTAAGTCTCTTTGTGTCTGGTCATTTTGGTGTATTTTTTATCATTTTCTAATTTTTTTATCCTATTCGTTTATTTTTACAAAATACTAACACTTAAAAAAATACAATTTTTTCACAATTTCTAAATGTTGAAAACAAGTTTTCATCAAATGTTCGTAATTTTTCATTTATTTTATGTCCTTTTACGAACTATAGAAAAAATTATTTTTTTTTGTATGAAAATTTAAGTTTGTGTGTGTTTTTTGTATACAACTTTATTTGTAAAGAAAGTGTCGCTTTCCATAGTTTAGTTCTTTAGTTTTCAATGCTGAATGTTTCATTCATAGCAATCATTATTTATTTTATAGCAGCTCTTTTCTTTAGCTTTGTTTTTTTTTTCTACTTTTCTTTCTCCTTTCTTTATAGTTTTGAAATATAAGTATTTTTTGGTATTTGTTGAAAGGAAAGGGGAAAAATAAATGAAGCTATACCACTACAGTCGGCGATATATATAGAAATCTAGTCGATTAAGAAAATCGACAAAATTTCTATAGAAATCTAGTCGATTAAGAAAATCGACAAAATTTCTATAGAAATCTAGTCGATTAAGAAAATCGA
>NC_060953.1:12140041-12142341 GCF_022045245.1 Lucilia cuprina | reverse complement strand
ACTAGAACTGAACTAGAACTGAACTAGAACTGAACTAGAACTGAACTAGAACTGAACTAGAACTGAACTAGAACTGAACTAGAACTGAAATAGAACTGAACTAGAAGTAAACGAAACCAAACAATATAAATAAAATTATTTTTCTCTGTTGATGTTATTGTTACAAATTTGTTTCATTTTATTTTTTAGACAATTTTATTTTCTAAAAAATCTTTTTCAAATGCCATGTTTTCAATTTCAATACAAAACCATTTTAAATTTTATTTTCATATAGCATAGCATCAACAAAAGGTCCACCACAATTGCCATTTAATTTTTGTTTTTTGCTAAACTCGCAGAAATCAATGTAATAATATGATCCTTTTCTGGATGTTTGAACAATTGAATTTTTCACACTTCCTTTGTTATTATTTTTTTTTGTTCAATTTAACAACACTCACTCACACAGCTAAACACACAAACGATTGGACAATGGTGAAGGGATAGAGAAAAACAAGTTGTACGTTAATAAAATTTGCCGTTTTTATTTGTTTAGTGTTTGTGTTTTTGACATTTATGTAATGAGTTTTATTTAATTTTATTATAAAGAGTTCGATACTTACAAATAATGGTCTATTATCCTTTTTATGAAAGCTAACATACATATACGCTCAAACAGACATAAGAAAAGGATAATGGAAGTGAAATGAAAAGAGAAAAAGTAATATAAATAAAGGAAGAGAATAGAATGAATTGGTCCACGTAATAACAATTATGGTAAATAAATTAAAGCATGCTTTTAGGAGGGTGCAAATATATATATATAGAATTAAAAACTAAATTAAATTTTTAAGCACAGCTTGTGGCGTTTTTATTTCTAGCAAATATATAATATATTTTGGGGCTCTGCTAAAGCCCATAAAGACAAGCATAAATAATAATAAACTTAAAGCCTTTGTGCAAATAGTGGTATAATATATTATATTCTATTTGTGGGATTTAACTTAATAAAATGAAAACCTTTAGACAAATTAAATCATAAGCTATTTACTCTAAAGAAAAGTAATATTATAATGCCTACTTCTAGGAGCACAACAAACAAAATATTATTATATTTTTTTTTTGCACACAAAATAAATCCTTGTCAATGATATAGTTTGTTTGATTTACTAAATATTTCGATATTATAAATGTTTGCTGCTGAAACTAGGCTACAGTTATTAAGTTTTCCTTAGAATTTATATAATTCCAAGTATTTGTAAATCTTTTAAAGCTTTTTGTTTGATAGCCTTTAGCTATTGACAATCTATATATGTGTATATATATAGAGATACATAAACTCAATATATTACCGTCTAAATGTTGTAGATATCTCATGATTATTACTCAATTCTGCTTATTTGCCGTATGGCATTTTATCATCAAACTAATGTCGATAATATTTACTCGCATTTGTTTGACCTGCCCGATTGAATGAATGGTTGTGTGGATGGCTGCTTGATTTTATCCTTTTCTGACAAGATGTTTGCATGTCAGGCATACAAAATTTTTCTTTTGGCTTAAGTTTTATGTGTGCGTGTGCTAGTATTACTATCAAAATGAAATATATTTTGTTGATTGAATATTATAAAAAGTACATATATATTGGGGAAAGAAAATGAGGAAGAAATCTATAAGAAATAATGAAAAAAGCTTAGTTAGCAATAGCACTGTAAGTTATATCTTAATATGGTGATACAGTGGAAACTACTGAAATGGAGAACAATCATTAGAACTCAAATAATTGCCGATTAATTTGTACAGTATTATCAATGCCTCAAATCATCCAACTTTATTAAGAATAGAGTATTTGCAAAGATTTCGAACATAATCTATTATATTTTTTCTGAAGTCTTTTATTCATAGCTTTCACTGTCTACTTATTTCTACTTGCATCTCTAATTTCAATTGCTATACCATTATAGAAGCATTTTGTATGTTTTATAGTTTCTTTACATTTCTTGTTATATTTGTGTATTTTTTTTTGCAAAATTTCTAAATTGAACATTATCATTTTATTAATAAAATATTACACAAATTTTGTGAAAGCATATTCGATTTTATTGCTGAAATGGCAAACAACATTTTCTTTTAGGAAATATTAATTCAGTAATGAAATCAATCATACGTACATTAATTTCTCTAAGTTGTAAGAAACTTTTGTATTTGAAACAAATTTAGTTCTAGTTCAGTTCTAGTTCAGTTTTAGTTCAGTTCTAGTTCAGTTCTAGTTCAGTTCTAGTTCAGTTCTAGTTCAGTTCTAGTTCAGTTCTAGTTCAGTT
>NC_060953.1:12122158-12139941 GCF_022045245.1 Lucilia cuprina | reverse complement strand
GTCTATAGTCTAGTCTATAGTCTAGTCTATAGTCTAGTCTATAGCCTTGTCTATAGTCTTGTCTATAATCTAGTCTATAGTCTTGTCTATAGTCTAGTCCATAGTCTAGTCTATAGTCTAGTCTGAAGTCTAGTCTGTTGTCTAGTCTAAAGTCTAATCTTCAGTAGTCTATAGTCTAGTCAATGGTGTAGTCTAATGTCTAGTCTATAGTTTAGTCTAGTTTATATTGTAGTTAATAGCCTGGTCTAAAGTCTAGACTATACTCTAGTCTAAAGCCTGCTCTACAGTCTAGTCTATGTTATAGTATATAGTCTAGTCCATAGTCTATAATCTAGTCTATTGTCTATTCTATAGTAATGTCTACAGTCCAGTTTAGTCTATAAACTAAACTTAACTTTATTCTGATCTGGTCTAGTCTTATCTAGTCTTACCTATAGTCTAGTCTATAGAATAGATTATAGTCTAGTTTATAGTTTAGTCTATATTATAGTCTTAAGTCTATGCTTTAGTGTAGTCTCTAGTCTATACTATAGTCTACTGTCTAGTCTGTCTATCTGTTTGTCTGTCTGTCTCTTTGCCTGTCTGTCTGTCTGTATGTGTGTCTCTCTGTATATCCTTCTATCTGTCTGTCCGTCTATCTGTTTGGTCGCCTTCCTATCTGTATTTTATGTATTCGTCTTTTGAACTGTCCATTATTATCTATCCATATTGTGATTCATCTATCATTGGAAATTTTTCCTAATACGCCCTAATATATATTTCAATTCCTCTACCAAAACAAACTGCTTGATTACATTTAATATAACAACAACAAAGACGAAAAAAAAACAAAAACAATAATAATATGTAATAACCTAGGAAATTAATTAAGTGAGCACACAGAATTGAAAATAACTTGGGAATAGTAACAAGTGTTTACCTTGATTAACACCTGATCTGTGTATATAAAGTAAAACGTATGTATATAAAAACACACAAATCTAGCAAATAATTCAAATCCTTTCTTATTAAATTCTACATATGTAGATATTTTCAGCAATAACAATAAAAACAATGGCAATTGGAAAATTTTATTGAAAATAACAAACAATTATCGAAAATAAATCGTATTTAATACAAATACTTAATGAACACAATTATAATCTTACACACACACATATACACACACTTGGACAATATATAATAAAAAATATAATCATACATAAACAACAATAGCATTTGAGAAAATAACAGAAATTGTTTATTAGATTTTACATATATATATATATATATATATACACACGAGGAAAAATAAGGTGGCAACAAAAGAAATAGGAATTCAATTCATAGAAATATGTCAAAATATTTTGTAATTTAATTATCTTCTCCCTACAATAGCTGTTACCCTAATACAAAATCATATATAATGAAACTTAATTTTCAGCTTTACTCTGTCATTTCAATGCTTTTTAGTTAAGTTGTGTGTAATTTCTTTCTTCTATTGTATTGGTGATTTTATAAACTTAATAAATCACTTTTTGTCAATGCATGACTATCACTATTTATCTTTGTAAGTATGTGTATGCATAAGTTTAAAAAATCTATAAATTATATACAATTGATCCCTTAACTCTCTTGGAGTTAATATTTTTAGAAAGTAATTGTATCACTAGTTTTTCACCTTAAATAACGAAAACTGAACAGTAACTTTAGACTCGAAATAATGCAACTTAACTATTTCCTAAAACATGTAAGTATTTGGAATCGATTCAAATATTTTGTTTTTAAGTTGAATCACTTCATCATAATGGGTTAAATAATTTTATATTTGAAAGATTTTTGATTTATTTACACTTTTAAGCATCACAATGTTTGTATGTTTGTGTATATGTGCAAAAATGAATGTGATTTAAATCAACACCTAAACATGTTAATTTCATTCTGTTAACAATACTAGACAGACAGAAAGACAGACATTTAGTATTAAGAATTTTATTCAAGTTTAAAAGGAAATTAAATATTGTCATTGCCAATAAACAATGACTATGACAATATTTGCAAAAATACCAATACATATTTGCATATGACAATAGCTATATTTGTTTGTATGTATCTGAGAAAACATATTTTTCATTAAGACATGTCAAGGTCTCTGAAGGACCTTCTGAGCTTTTGGAAATTTTTCTGCAAATGACATTAGAGTTAGATGAAAAAAAAACGAAACTAATCAAATTTTATATTATTTACTACAGACATACTAACTTAGTGCTGTTGAATTATAAATGAAGAGATTATAAAATTTTAAAAAATAAATCTGTCTTTTTATTCCCTTAAAAAAATTAATTGTAATAATTGTTTGTAACTTTTTCGGTATTAAGGATTATAGTTCATTATATATTATCAAGACTTATAGAGTTTAGATTTTAGAAACAGACTAGACTATAAAGTTAAGTAGAAACAATACAGCCTATAAGACTAGACTATATACAATGTTGTCTAGTCTAGTATCTTGTCTAGAGTCCAAATTATATACTAGGTTATAGTATAATGATATACAGTTAAGATAGACTAGTCTATTGTCCAGACAAAATACCCGTCCAGTGTCCACTTTATATTCTAGACTATAATCTAGTCTATAGTTGAGACTATAGTCTAAAGTGTAGACTCTTTGATTCGTTCTATAATCTAGAATATTGTTCAGTATATCATCTAGACTATAGTTGAGCATAAAGTCCAGCTTATATTCTAGAATATATTCTATGTTCAGGCTGTTGTTTAGTCTATAGTCCAGGCCATATTTCAGTCTATAATATAAACTATAGACCGGTCTATTGCCTAGATATTATTTCAGTCTATAGTCTAGTCTATAGTCTAGTCTATAGTCTAGTCTATAGTCTAGTCTATAGTCTAGTCTATAGTCTAGTCTATAGTCTAGTCTATAGTCTAGTCTATAGTCTAGTCTATAGTCTGGTCTATAGTCTAGTTTATAGTCTAGTCTATAGTCTAGTCTATAGTCTAGTCTGGAATGGATAAAAAAAGAATTTAAGTGTAATTTTAAATGACGTTGTATGCCAATTCTAGGCATACAACTAAAATTTATATAATTTATCAAAATATTTAAATTTTTAAAATTCTTTATGTGTTGACGCCTTTATTAAAAATTAAATATTTATAAAAAATAATAATAAATACCAAGGATTTAACCTTTTCATTTTTTTACTATAAAAGTCTGTTTAAAAAACAAAATGACAGTTATACAAAACATATATATGACAACTTGAATTAAAAATATTTTGATAAATGAATATTTTGGCTAAAAAATATAATAAACATTGAAAAGAGATATGATTTGAATCCTCAAAAGTATGCAATAAATTGAATATTATATTTATGCATGAAAGTATGCTTTAAAATTTAAAATGAAATTTTATGCATGAAAGTATACTCTAACACATAAAGGTGGAAAATTGCCAGCCTAAAGGTATGCTATAATTTATTTATACAATTTAGCACAAATCAAACAATTTTCATTTTACAAAAAAAAAAAGTTTTGACAATTAAATAGAATATTAAATTCGTTTGTAAATAAAAGAAAAACAATTAAGTTTCTGACACCATCATGACACTAACATGATTTATAAACAAAATGAAAAATTTTTAATACTAAAAATTTAAAAAAAAGAAACTCCCTTATTCCTAAACTGTTTCAAATTACCACTGCGATCATTTATTAGTATAAATAAATAATATAAATTATCTATGTAATTTTCAATAATAAAAGCTTAACTAAATACCTTATTAACTTTAATAACTTTGTTTTTAACAAATTATTCATTCTTTGTAACAATTGTGTGGATAAATAAAATACATATAAATAATTTCATTATTATTATTAAATTGATACAAAATCATAGTAAATGTTCAACAATGTATGTAGAAATAGTCATGAAACTAATTTACTAATGAAATTATATTTTACAAACCAAAAAACTTTAAATATTTATATTAATTAATTGTATAGGTTATGTATACATAATATGCTAAATTTATTAAACATAAATATGTTAAGCTTCATTAAACAGTCGAGAACAAAAGTATAAAGAAATTCTATAGAATACAGTTTTGTAAATAGACCAGACCCTAGACTTATTAATAGGCTTCGCTATAGTCCTGTTTATTATATAGACTATAGACTTATCAATGGACTAGAGAACAGCAATAGATTGTATAGTCTAGATGATATCATGTTTAAAGTTTAACAAATCGCCTCTTGATTTAACTACACTATTGCCAATTTTATTATGCTTTAGTGTTTATCCATTATTTAATTAATTTCATAAACTTTTTTCATACAAAATATTTTTTCTACCTTTCTTATATCGACTTATCATGCTTATATGAGTTTTTTAAATTTAAGTTGTGAATAATTTCATTTAATTCCATATTAGATATTAAAGTTATTTACATTTAATTTGATAATGAAGTAAATTTTCAATTAAATACTATATTAAGAAGATAAACACAATACATATGTATGTAATTTTATATATTCGATCACATGAATATGTACATACATATGTATTTAATATGTAGGTTTGTTATCAATTTCAATATAAATTTTAATTTTAATACATTTACTATTTATTTAATAAATAACTGAAAATAAACATATGATTTCTACAAATAAGGAAGGAATACGAATGAGAAGATCAAAATAGAAATCCATACCGTTTGTCACGATTAACACGATATTAGATTTTAATTAGGAGAGAACTAGAACTGAACTAGAATTGAACTATAACTGAACTAGAACTGAACTAGAACTGAACTAGAACTGAACTAGAACTGAACTAGAACTGAACTAGAACTGAACTAGAACTGAACTAGAACTGAACTAGAACTGAACTAGAACTGAACTAGAACTGAACTAGAACTGAACTAGAACTGAACTAGAACTGAACTAGAACTGAACTAGAACTGAACTGGAACTGAACTAGAACTGAACTAGAACTCAACGTTCCCATTAGGTGTATGCACAACATATTGTTTCAAATTGCTCATTTATTTTAGCATACCTTCCCCATAATATTTTTGCTATTTAGTTCATTATAGTTTTGCTTTTGTAGTTGTTAAGAGGTGGGTTTATTAAAAAGATTTATTTGTTAAGGGGTTTTAAATTTTATTCAGCTGTATGTGTAGGCAATGTTTTTGCATGTGTTCGAATATATAAATGTGAGATTGTATATTTAGTGGTTATTTGCATTAATGTTTTGTTTATTTGATACTACTTTACAAACATATACACACATACATAAACTTTCCAGCAATTCAAAAAGGCATTCAAAGCGATCAATTTATACAACTGTTCCCAAAAATAACTACATAAGATTAATCCTACAATACATTTAAATGTTTTGGGTAATGTATATTTTCTCTAATTTAGCGACCTGCAAGTAGTTGTTCTGAAATTGATTTCTCTAATTAAACAAGAAAATTCAAAACTAAACAGATACGACTACATTGAATGGCAGGGTTTTTTATACACAAATATAATATAGATGTTTTAATATACATATATACGTATGTATGCTTGATTATTCATGCATAGCATACAGGTTTGTATATATTTCATTTTATAATGAATAAATGACTGTATGTTTGTGTGTTTACAGAAAGCGTATTATTATTAATATTATTGTAGGCATTTAATTGAATTTTGTTTTCAATACAATTGTATTGTATGTTGTATTTGTATTGTTTTGTTATGCCATTCATATGCTGTGATTTTACTGTACTTTTGCTGTTATTGTTAATTTAACTGTATGTAAATGTGTTGTCTGTTGTCAAAAATAATTACAAAATGGTGTGGTCGTAAGGTTTATAAATGCTTAAACACTCATACTTATTTAAATACATACACAAATGTACATAGATAGTACTTTTATAAATTGTGGTACATATTTTTTTAAAGCGATAATGTTTAAATCATAGTTGACTTTATAATCTTGTAGTCTAATTTATAGTCTACAGAGTGGTTTATAATTTAGTCTACAGTGTAGTAGTTAGTCGAATATGTAGTTTAGTCTATAGCCTAGTTTAAAGTCTAGTCTAGTCTATAGTCTAGTCTAGTCTATAGTCAAGTCTATAGTCTAGTCTATAGTCTAGTCTATAGTCTAGTCTATAGTCTAGTCTATAGTCTAGACTATAGTCTAGTATATAGTCTAGTAAATAGTCTAGACTATAGTCAACTAGAACTGAACTAGAACTGAACTAGAACTGAACTAGAACTGAACTAGAACTGAACTAGAACTGAACTAGAACTGAACTAGAACTGAACTAGAACTGAACTAGAACTGAACTAGAACTGAACTAGAACTGAACTAGAACTGAACTAGAACTGAACTAGAACTGAACTAGAACTGAACTAGAACTGAACTAGAACTGAACTAGAACTGAACTAGAACTGAACTAGAACTGAACTAGAACTGAACTGGAACTGAACTAGAACTGAACTAGAACTCAACGTTCCCATTAGGTGTATGCACAACATATTGTTTCAAATTGCTCATTTATTTTAGCATACCTTCCCCATAATATTTTTGCTATTTAGTTCATTATAGTTTTGCTTTTGTAGTTGTTAAGAGGTGGGTTTATTAAAAGATTTATTTGTTAAGGGTTTTAAATTTTATTCAGCTGTATGTGTAGGCAATGTTTTTGCATGTGTTCGAATATATAAATGTGAGATTGTATATTTAGTGGTTATTTGCATTAATGTTTTGTTTATTTGATACTACTTTACAAACATATACACACATACATAAACTTTCCAGCAATTCAAAAAGGCATTCAAAGCGATCAATTTATACAACTGTTCCCAAAAATAACTACATAAGATTAATCCTACAATACATTTAAATGTTTTGGGTAATGTATATTTTCTCTAATTTAGCGACCTGCAAGTAGTTGTTCTGAAATTGATTTCTCTAATTAAACAAGAAAATTCAAAACTAAACAGATACGACTACATTGAATGGCAGGGTTTTTTATACACAAATATAATATAGATGTTTTAATATACATATATACGTATGTATGCTTGATTATTCATGCATAGCATACAGGTTTGTATATATTTCATTTTATAATGAATAAATGACTGTATGTTTGTGTGTTTACAGAAAGCGTATTATTATTAATATTATTGTAGGCATTTAATTGAATTTTGTTTTCAATACAATTGTATTGTATGTTGTATTTGTATTGTTTTGTTATGCCATTCATATGCTGTGATTTTACTGTACTTTTGCTGTTATTGTTAATTTAACTGTATGTAAATGTGTTGTCTGTTGTCAAAAATAATTACAAATGGTGTGGTCGTAAGGTTTATAAATGCTTAAACACTCATACTTATTTAAATACATACACAAATGTACATAGATAGTACTTTTATAAATTGTGGTACATATTTTTTTAAAGCGATAATGTTTAAATCATAGTTGACTTTATAATCTTGTAGTCTAATTTATAGTCTACAGAGTGGTTTATAATTTAGTCTACAGTGTAGTAGTTAGTCGAATATGTAGTTTAGTCTATAGCCTAGTTTAAAGTCTAGTCTAGTCTATAGTCTAGTCTAGTCTATAGTCAAGTCTATAGTCTAGTCTATAGTCTAGTCTATAGTCTAGTCTATAGTCTAGTCTATAGTCTAGACTATAGTCTAGTATATAGTCTAGTAAATAGTCTAGACTATAGTCTAGTCTGTAGTCTAGTCTATAGTCTAGTCTATAGTCTAGTCTATAGTCTAGTCTATAGTCTAGTCTATAGTCTAGTCTATAGTCTAGTCTATAGTCTATTCTATAGTCTAGTCTATAGTCTAGTCTATAGTCTAGTCTATAGTCTAGTCTATAGTCTAGTCTATAGTCTAGTCTATAGTCTAGTCTATAGTCTAGTCTATAGTCTAGTCTATAGTCTAGTCTATAGTCTAGTCTATAGTCTAGTCTATAGTCTAGTCTATAGTCTAGTCTATAGTCTAGTCTATAGTCTAGTCTATAGTCTAGTCTATAGTCTAGTCTACAGTCTAGTCTAAAGTCTAGTCTATAGTCTAGTCTATAGTCTAGTCTATAGTCTAGTCTATAGTCTAGTCTATAGTCTAGTCTATATTCTAGTCTATAGTCTAGTCTATAGTCTAGTCTATAATCTAGTCTATAGTCTAGTCTATAGTCTAGTCTATAATCTAGTCTATAGTCTAGTCTATAGTCTAGTCTATAATCTAGTCTATAGTCTAGTCTATAGTCTAGTCTATAGTCTAGTCTATAGTCTAGTCTATAGTCTAGTCTAGTCTATAGTCTAGTCTATAGTCTAGTCTATAATCTAGTCTATAGTCTAGTCTATAGTCTAGTCTATAGTCTAGTCTATAGTCTAGTCTATAGTCTAGTCTATAGTCTAGTCTATAGCCTAGTCTATAGACTAGTCTATAGTCTAGTCAATAGTCTAGTCTATAGTCTAGTCTATAGTCTAGTCTATAGTCTAATATATAGTCTAGTCTATAGTCTAGTCAATAGTCTAGTCTATAGTCTAGTCTGTAGTCTAGTCTATATTCTAGTCTATAGTCTAGTCTATAGTCTAGTCTATAGTCTAATCTATAGTCTAGTCAATAGTCTAGTCCATATTCTAGTCTATAGTCTAGTCTATAGTCTAGTCTATAGCCTAATCTATAGTCTAGTCTATAGTGTAGTCCATAGTCTAGTCTATAGTCTAGTCTATAGTCTGTAGTCTATTCTTTTTTTTATATGGGGTCCGGAATCTTCATAGATATGAATAATTATCCATTATGTGAGATTCAACTATGTTTTGCGTCACCTACTCACTAAACCGCCTTCCCATCGTCAACCGCAATCCCCGCGGAACTGCTTTTAGGTACTACGTCGCTGGGCTGGTCAGCATTTAAGCTGTCTCCTGTTGTATAGTGCTTGCTCTATGCGCTTTTCGATTTTTTTCCTCCATATGTAGCATGACATTTATTTTATTTATGAAGGTTGATATTAGTAGCCAGTTTCTCTCTGATACTTACATGTTATCTATTATATTGTGCGGGTTGATATTGTCTCCTATTTCAGTCTCCCCGTGTTTGCGTCTGGGCATTGCTGCATCACAAGTCTGTGCCCATCCGCAGAAATAGTGTGTTACTCTCGGGTTTTTTGGCAAATTAGCGGAGCTTGATATGGTAAATACAATAGCTTGGTGATCGCTGTGGGTATAGTTTTCACTTGCACTCTAGTCTATAGTCTAGTCTATAGTCTAGTCTATAATCTAGTCTATAGTCTAGTCTATAGTCTAGTCTATAGTCTAGTCTATAGTCTAGTCTATAGTCTAGTCTATAGTCTAGTCTATAGTCTAGTCTATAGTCTAGTCTATAGTCTAGTCTATAGTCTAGTCTATAGTCTAGTCTATAGTCTAGTCTATAGTCTAGTCTATAGTCTAGTCTATAGTCTAGTATATAGTCTAGTCTATAGTCTAGTCTATAGTCTAGTCTATAGTCTAGTATATAGTCTAGTCTAGTCTATAGTCTAGTCTATAGTCTAGTCTATAGTCTAGTCTATAGTCTAGTCTATAGTCTAGTCTATAGTCTAGTCTATAGTCTAGTCTATAGTCTAGTCTATAGTCTAGTCTATAGTCTAGTCTATAGTCTAGTCTATAGTCTAGTCTATAGTCTAGTCTATAGTCTAGTCTATAGTCTAGTCTATAGTCTAGTCTATAGTCTAGTCTATAGTCTAGTCTATAGTCTAGTCTATAGTCTAGTCTATAGTCTAGTCTATAGTCTAGTCTATAGTCTATTCTATAGTCTAGTCTATAGTCTAGTCTATAGTCTAGTCTATAGTCTAGTCTATAGTCTAGTCTATAGTCTAGTCTATAGTCTAGTCTATAGTCTAGTCTATAGTCTAGTCTATAGTCTAGTCTATAGTCTAGTCTATAGTCTAGTCTATAGTCTAGTCTATAGTCTAGGCTATAGTCTAGTCTATAGTTTAGTCTATAGTCTAGTCTATAGTCTAGTCTATAGTCTAGTCTATAGTCTAGTCTATAGTCTAGTCTATAGTCTAGTCTATAGTCTAGTCTATAGTCTAGTCTATAGTCTAGTCTATAGTCTAGTCTATAGTCTAGTCTATAGTCTAGTCTATAGTCTAGTCTATAGTCTAGTCTATAGTCTAGTCTATAGTCTAGTCTATAGTCTAGTCTATAGTCTAGTCTATAGTCTAGTCTATACTCTAGTCTATAGTCTAGTCTATAGTCTAGTCTATAGTCTAGTCTATAGTCTAGTCTATAGTCTAGTCTATAGTCTAGTCTATAGTCTAGTCTATAGTCTAGTCTATAGTCTAGTCTATAGTCTAGTCTATAGTCTAGTCTATAGTCTAGTCTATAGTCTAGTCTATAGTCTAGTCTATAATCTAGACTATAGTCTAGACTATAGTCTACTCTATAGTATAGCTTAAGTGTAGTATATAGTATAATATATAGTCCAGTCTATAATCTAGTCTATAGTTTAGTCTATAGCCTAGTGTATAATCTAGTCTATAGATTAGTCTAGTCTAAAATCTTGCATATAATCAAGTGTATAGTCTAGCCTCTAGTCAAGTATCTGATCTAGTCTTTAATTAAGTATTTAGTGTAGTTTATAGTCTAGTCCTAAGTCTTGTCTATAGTCTAGTCTTATTTATTCTATGGTCTAGTGTCTAGTATTATCTAATTAATTAATATTAAATTTGTCAAGCAGAACTTATGAAAGTCCTAGTTTAATATGTATTTAAGCTTTGTTTACACTCACATATGAATTTATCATAGAATTATTTATGAGAGATTTTATTTGGAAATCTCGCATTAGACTCATTTGTATTAATATGGATGTTTTTGTGGTTAATTCGGATCAAGACTAAAATTAGTAAAAATATTTTTAATAAAAAAGAGCAATTCATCGAACATATTTCAGGAAGAAGGTTTGTGTTGTATGTTCATATTGATTTCAAATTATATATTCAATTGAATAAAGTAAAATAATTTAGTTGGTTAAGCATTTTTAGCAACACCCTGTCCATAAATTAATAAATTTCGGAATACAAAGAAAAAAATTTAGATGGGTAAATGAACTTGATATAGACATTCACAGAGATTAAACAAAAAAAGGCGTAAACTTTTAACGTTGAACAAAACCCTGCAGTGTTTCGAACTAACTCCCTAGAAAAAATTATAAAATAAAAAGAACATCTAACATTTGAAGGTTTGAAACCGATAGTGAACAAGTTAAACTCCTGAATTAAACACAGAAAGCAGGAATATGATAAGGTGTTTTCACCAACTTTAATAATGCTGAAATGGTATTGTGAACACATTTACATATTTATGTACGTATGTATTTTTACTCATACAAATGACACAATTATTAAACATTAATCATACGTCTAGGGGATTCTATTCTATTTAATATTATTCCACTTGGTTATGGCAAGTAAATGAATTAATGTCTCATATCTTATTAACAATTCCTTTTTGGCAGACACCAAAAACAATTTGCTTAACAAAGTGCCGCCATTGCGTATGAGTAACAAATATATGTATATTTTGTGACTAGTATTCATAATTAAGTATGTAGATAAATATAATGATATTTCGTTAATTACATATGATATATTAAAATGTTTAGGATCAAGTAGTGGCTTAAAGTTTTGTGAAAATTTAAAAATCTATTCTATAATTTAGTCTAGTTTTTTCTTATTTATTTCATTTAATAACAATTTTAAATTAAATATTTAAATCTTATTTAAAAAAAAAGCTTTAATATGTATGTATTTACAACTCCTAACAGTAAGCTTACAAAAACATACATTTCTAAATCTTATCCCCTTGGGGCGTATGAGTGTTAAGTTTTTCTTATTAAAATAAAACATGACCAACACTCATACGTCTAGGTGTTCTAAACGAAACTATAAAAGCAAATATTTAATTACTTAAATCTTGTTTATACAATCCGGCTTAGAATGAAAAAAAGAATCTGAAACAAAAACAAAAACAACAAAAACAAACACAAATAATTATAGTAATAATGTGTAAGAGAAGAGTGTGCATGTCTATAAGTATATTTAGCAAACTACACCCTCAATTCTTTTGTATGTGTGTGTTGTTTTTTTTGTTTATTCCACACAAAGGAAAGAGAAAAGAAAACTTCTATCATCAACATTATTATAATTGTAAACACTTCATATTAAGGCAACATTGGCAGCAATAAGAAAAAAAATGCATTTAAGCAGTAAACAGGAAGACCTTTACGAAACATTGTTGTTAGTGTAATTTTGTTGCTGAAAAACTTTTTGTTTTTTTTTCCGTTTACATTGCAACAGGAGGCAACATTTAAATAAAAGCAATTTTACACAAACATATGTAAACATATAGACATGAGATGTTATATAAGCATAAAGGTATGTCAACATCTTTCATGAACATTTCTATAGGATAATCTTATAAATAAATACACGGAGTTGGAACAAAAAACAAAAACAAAGGAATATAAGTATAGTTAAAAAATAAAGAAATGTACAACGGTTACAGGAAGTTGTTGTATATAAAAAACAAGAGCAATACTGAAAAGAATATAACGGATTATACCAAAGCAAAAAAATTAATACAAAACAAAAGTCTAAATGCATGAGTATGGTGGACCAGTAATTGAATGACTGACTACAAGATTTTTGCAAAATCAAACGGACTTATAGGCTTTTGTTAGAATTACAAGAAAACATACACTATAAGTACAACAGTATGACTTAAAACATACAAATTATTAACAGTCGACGGAAAAAATAGTACATCTTTCATGAAATTGTATAAAAGGAAAATATTTGTCGGTTTACTTAATAAAGAACTACTTTATATACTACATTAATAACTTAAAAATAAACGAAACATTAGATTAGACAAAAATCTAAAATACAGGCTACCCTATATACTAGTTTATAAACTAGATTATAGACAAGACTAAAGACTAGACAACTAGACTTGACTAAAGACTAAACTATAGACTACACCATAGACAAGACTAGGGACGAGACTCTATACTATAGACTAGCCTATATTCTAGATTACTCCATAGACAGACCCACTCATTCATCTTTATACTACAGACTTACAAAATACTAGAATAATGACTAGACTATAGACTAGACTAAAGACTAGACTATATACTAGACTATAGACTAGATTATAGACTACACTATAGACTAGACTATAGATTAGACTATAGACTAGACTATAGACTAGACTATAGACTAGACTATAGACTAGACTATAGACTAGACTGTAGACTAGACAATAGACTAGACTATAGACTAGACTATAGACATAGACTAGACTATAGACTAGACTATAGACTAGACTATAGACTAGACTATAGACTAGACTATAGACTAGACTATAGACTAGACTATAGACTAGACTATAGACTAGACTATAGACTAGACTATAGACTAGACTATAGACTAGACTATAGACTAGACTATAGACTAGACTATAGACTAGACTATAGACTAGACTATAGACTAGACTATAGACTAGACTATAGACTAGACTATAGACTAGACTATAGACTAGACTATAGACTAGACTATAGACTAGACTATAGACTAGACTATAGACTAGACTATAGACTAGACTATAGACTAGACTATAGACTAGACTATAGACTAGACTATAGACTAGACTATAGACTAGACTATAGACTAGACTATAGACTAGACTATAGACTAGACTATAGACTAGACTATAGACTAGACTATAGACTAGACTATAGACTAGACTATAGACTAGACTATAGACTAGACTATAGACTAGACTATAGACTAGACTATAGACTAGACTAGAGATAGACTATAGACTAGACTATAGACTAGACTATAGACTAGACTATAGACTAGACTATAGACTAGACTATAGACTAGACTATAGACTAGACTATAGACTAGACTATAGACTAGACTATAGACTAGACTATAGACTAGACTATAGACTAGACTATAGACTAGACTATAGACTAGACTATAGACTAGACTATAGACTAGACTATAGACTAGACTATAGACTAGACTATAGACTAGACTATAGACTATAGACTATAGACTAGACTATAGACTAGACTATAGACTAGACTATAGACTAGACTATAGACTAGACTATAGACTAGACTATAGACTAGACTATAGACTAGACTATAGACTAGACTATAGACTAGACTATAGACTAGACTATAGACTAGACTATAGACTAGACTATAGACTAGACTATAGACTAGACTATAGACTAGACTATAGACTAGACTATAGACTAGACTATAGACTAGACTATAGACTAGACTATAGACTAGACTATAGACTAGACTATAGACTAGACTATAGACTAGACTATAGACTAGACTATAGACTAGACTATAGACTAGACTATAGACTAGACTATAGACTAGACTATAGACTAGACTATAGACTAGACTATAGACTAGACTATAGACTAGACTATAGACTAGACTATAGACTAGACTATAGACTAGACTATAGACTAGACTATAGACTAGACTATAGACTAGACTATAGACTAGACTATAGACTAGACTATAGACTAGACTATAGACTAGACTATAGACTAGACTATAGACTAGACTATAGACTAGACTATAGACTAGACTATAGACTAGACTATAGACTAGACTATAGACTAGACTATAGACTAGACTATAGACTAGACTATAGACTAGACTATAGACTAGACTATAGACTAGACTATAGACTAGACTATAGACTAGACTATAGACTAGACTATAGACTAGACTATAGACTAGACTATAGACTAGACTATAGACTAGACTATAGACTAGACTATAGACTAGACTATAGACTAGACTATAGACTATAGACTATAGACTATAGACTAGACTATAGACTAGACTATAGACTAGACTATAGACTAGACTATAGACTAGACTATAGACTAGACTATAGACTAGACTATAGACTAGACTATAGACTAGACTATAGACTAGACTATAGACTAGACTATAGACTAGACTATAGACTAGACTATAGACTAGACTATAGACTAGACTATAGACTAGACTATAGACTAGACTATAGACTAGACTATAGACTAGACTATAGACTAGACTATAGACTAGACTATAGACTAGACTATAGACTAGACTATAGACTAGACTATAGACTAGACTATAGACTAGACTATAGACTAGACTATAGACTAGACTATAGACTAGACTATAGACTAGACTATAGACTAGACTATAGACTAGACTATAGACTAGACTATAGACTAGACTATAGACTAGACTATAGACTAGACTATAGACTAGACTATAGACTAGACTATAGACTAGACTATAGACTAGACTATAGACTAGACTATAGACTAGACTATAGACTAGACTATAGACTAGACTATAGACTAGACTATAGACTAGACTATAGACTAGACTATAGACTAGACTATAGACTAGAGACTATAGACTAGACTATAGACTAGACTATAGACTAGACTATAGACTAGACTATAGACTAGACTATAGACTAGACTATAGACTAGACTATAGACTAGACTATAGACTAGACTATAGACTAGACTATAGACTAGACTATAGACTAGACTATAGAGAGGACTATAGACGGACTATAGACTAGACTATAGACTAGACTATAGACTAGACTATAGACTAGACTATAGACTAGACTATAGACTAGACTATAGACTAGACTATAGACTAGACTATAGACTAGACTATAGACTAGACTATAGACTAGACTATAGACTAGACTATAGACTAGACTATAGACTAGACTATAGACTAGACTATAGACTAGACTATAGACTAGACTATAGACTAGACTATAGACTAGACTATAGACTAGACTATAGACTAGACTATAGACTAGACTATAGACTAGACTATAGACTAGACTATAGACTAGACTATAGACTAGACTATAGACTAGACTATAGACTAGACTATAGACTAGACTATAGACTAGACTATAGACTAGACTATAGACTAGACTATAGACTAGACTATAGACTAGACTATAGACTAGACTATAGACTAGACTATAGACTAGACTATAGACTAGACTATAGACTAGACTATAGACTAGACTATAGACTAGACTATAGACTAGACTATAGACTAGACTATAGACTAGACTATAGACTAGACTATAGACTAGACTATAGACTAGACTATATAGACTAAACTAACTATAGACTAGACTATAGACTAGACTATAGACTAGACTATAGACTAGACTATAGACTAGACTATAGACTAGACTATAGACTAGACTATAGACTAGACTATAGACTAGACTATAGACTAGACTATAGACTAGACTATAGACTAGACTATAGACTAGACTATAGACTAGACTATAGACTAGACTATAGACTAGACTATAGACTAGACTAAAGACTAGACTATAGACTAGACTATAGACTAGACTATAGACTAGACTATAGACTAGACTATAGACTAGACTATAGACTAGTCTTTCGAATAGACAATAGACTAGACTAGAGACCAGACTATAGTCTAGACTATAGACTAGACTATATATGTACTGGACTACAGACTAGACAATAGACTAGAAATTAGACTAGACTATAGAGTAGACTATATAATAGACTATAGACTGGAGAATTGTAATCCCATAAAGTAATATGAGATTGCAATTCAAATTTACAACTTATTTGCGTTCACTGTTAAGGACAAAAACTTCCTTTAAACTCATTTATTATTTGAATGCCTTTTTTGTCTCCCTCTATGCATTTGTTGCAAGCAACTGAACGTTTTCAAAAGCAAAATAATTTGATTACTTCATCTCTAGAGATAAATTTAAAATCCTCGCAATATCTGAAATTCATACATATTTACACTTGTATACATATAAACAAGTATTCTGCAGGACTTTACTACATACATTTACATATATGAACATATATACACAAAATATAAGATATCAAGTGTAAAACAGTTAGTGCCATTTCTTCAACATTCCTACATAGGTGCAAACTTAATTAGGAATAACTTATGTGAACAGATTTTTTATACGTCCCTATTCATTTAACATACTAACAAAGATCTTTTTACTTATTCCATGAAGGCCTATAAGCATTATAGGACTATTTACCCACTACTGGCGAACTTTACACTCGTCTTGCATGTAGACACTTCTTTTTTTTTTTAAGACAACAGTAAAAACAAAATTACACTAAATGCCTTTGAGCATCGTAAATAACACATCAGTATCCATAAATTTATAGATTATGAATGCACTCTGCAACTGAATTCTGATCAAATAACGACGAGAGTAGTACAGCACATAACACATACACACTTCCACTTTTATAACTTACATTTAAACATATTTCTTAACTACACCAGCAGGCAGACAGTTACACACTTTCTGCGGGACCTACAAACAGACAACGCAAACATGTAGTCTGCTTCATAATTCACATAAAACACTTCCTGCTTGACCACGAAATATAAGGGTTGATTTTCATTTTTATATAATACAAACTGGAAAGGTTGGAAGACTGTAGCCGACAACATACTAAATTAAATTAGACTATAAACTATACTATACACTAGACTATAAACTATACTATAGACTATAGACTAGACTATAGAATAGACCATAGACTAGACTATAGACTAGACTATAGACTAGACTATAGACTAGACTATAGACTAGACTATAGACTAGACTATAGAC
>NC_060953.1:12111517-12122058 GCF_022045245.1 Lucilia cuprina | reverse complement strand
AACTAGAACTGAACTAGAACTAGAACTGAACTAGAACTAGAACTGAACTAGAACTGAACTAGAACTGAACTAGAACTGAACTAGAACTGAACTTAAACTGAACTATGACTAGTCCGTCTTATAGACAGAAATAAATCAAATATATATTTTTTAATTTTGACACATCAGTATCAGGTGTACTCAGCTTTTCGTAATAACATTTGTATTTTTATTTTTATGCACATGTCCTGCCATAAACTTTATTATAATCGCATGTACTCCACAAATAAATGAAAAATTCGTGTGTGAGTAATAAAATGTAAAATGAAGTAAAAAACCAAACAAAAAACACTAAAACCTAAAAAGATAGACTTCAGAGCTCGTAACTACTACTATGAGCACTGTATATAAGTGCTATCTCAATGTGCAACCAACAGTAGACAATACACAAGGTAATCCCATATACACTAGATAGAAGTCCTAAAATAAAAATTGTTTTTATTAACAATTCACATGTTGGAAAATACTTAAAATTCTATAAAAGCTGTATAAGTTTGGCAAGAGGATAACACTCTCAAATACCTTTTTGCAAAAGCAGCGAGCAAAACCTCAAAACAACAAACCACTGTGAATTGGGCAACAGAGAAAATAAATGAAAAAATAAAAACAAAATTACCATAAAACAATATAAAAAAAAGGTGCGAGGGTGTGTGATTTTAATTTATTTTTTTCACGAAAATTGAAATTTCAATTACGCATATTATCACACACATGCATACAAACCACTTCATGCTATATCTCGAAAATATTCAACATTTATACACTTAATACCCTAACACATACACACATATTTTCGTTAAGGCATGTGCGTTTATCTGTATTTGTTTTTATTTCATGTATTTCATTTGTATGCATTAAAACCATTGTTCCTTTTTATATTGTTCTAGTGGTAATACTACAATTTACTTATGCAATTTTATCTCAACAACATTTATAGAAACCACTTTTCGACACGCACACTAAACTCTATGTAATTGTTTTTTTTTTTATTTATTCAATTTTATATTGTTGTCTAAAGGTCAATTGTAGTCATAATTTGGTTTCCTAATCCATATCAATTAAATTGGAAGTTGAAAAATTCTACAATAATTAACTGAAAGATTTTCAATCGAAACAAAATAATTATAACACTTATAATTTGATTAAATATAGTTTAATTGTATTAAAAATTTTTCTTTTATCTTTATCTTTTAATAATAATTCCATAAATTAAATTTGCTAACGGTACGTATGACTAATAATTAATTGTATTAAAGAAAACTAAAGCACTCATACGCACCGTTACTATTTATTGATTAATATTTATGAAAATAATATTACTTCTATGCAAACACATCCATGGCTACCAAATTACCAATTTCATTCAAACTTGACCTATGACCTCACTATTAAATACATTTTTCATTTTCTTTAATTCTAAGATGAAAATTTTCACTCGATTTACTAAATTAGTCTGTCTTCGTTTAAGAACAGCACCAGAATAGCTTCAAAACAAAACTCACTAAAAGTACTTTATAAATTAGCACAGGAAAAATGTTCAAAAACATTTTGCAACTTTTGCAGTTGTGTGAATTTTTTTGAGGAATACAAACTTCAACTTCTGACGCTGCACATGATCAAGAACTACACACACCCATTCCTATAAACATGCAAAAACAATAAGTTAAAATTAAAATACACACTTATGCAAGCAAACAATGTTGTAAAAGAAAAGGTAAAATTACAATCAAGCTATGCACAATGGGGCTGAGAAAAAATAAAGTTCAGTTGTAGTTCAGTTGTACTTTAGTTCTAGTTCAGTTTTAGTTCAGTTCTAGTTCCGTTCTGGTTCAGTTCTAGTTCAGTTCAAGTTTAGTTCTAGTTCAGTTCTAGTTCAGTTCTAGTTCAGTTCTAGTTCAGTTCTAGTTCAGTTCTAGTTCAGTTCTAGTTCAGTTCCAGTTCAGTTCTAGTTCAGTTCTAGTTCAGTTCTAGTTCAGTTCTAGTTCAGTTCTAGTTCAGTTCTAGTTCAGTTCTAGTTCAGTTTTAGTTCAGTTCTAATTCAGTTCTAGTTCATTTCTGTCAGCAAAATAGGCCTAAGTGTATTTTCAAATGCATTATGATAAGCATTAATAAATACTTATGTACATCTCTCCAATACTCTTATAAATACGATTACACATGAATATAATTTATATAATAAAAATAAGAACAAACTCACAACGCGTATGATATACAGAGAAGTTATAGCAATATATGGGGATTTTCTTAAGGCTATTATAAAATTATTATTCTCCAGTTTTATATCCGGCAGGAATGGTTCCTTTAAATGCGTTTTATAAATATAAAAAGATTTATATAGATTTTATGAGTTTTAGTTTAAATTAAAATTCAAATCAGATGTCATGAAAATAACAGGTATTTAAGTTAATAGTACATTAAGTGGCAGTAAAATGAGTTTATAAGTTTTCCAAAAAATATAGTTTTTTTTTTTTTTTTGGCATATAAAATAACTACTCAAGTACTTTAGTAAATAGGGAGAAAAGGGAACAATTTCAATTAAATTAAAAGTGCTGCATTTTAAGCAGCATGTTTCATTCAACTGTGATTTAAGGACAGGATTTTTTTCTTCACAAAGATTTATCTATTGCCTACGAAAAGCCATTAAATATTGTTATGTTTTTTTCTTTCTTCCCAAATAACAGCCAATGAAGGAAAAAGGTTAAGAGTTTTTTTTTTTTTTTTTTGAGGATTTGGATAAAACAGAAACAAGGACGAGGAGAATGACAGCTTTGGTATTGAAAAGAGGAAAATCATTTCTAATCCTTAAGCCGTAAATAGCAAGTAAACAAAAAATAGTTTTAGGCAAATTCTTTTTGAATTTCTCTTCAATATTGTTTCATTATATACTTAACCTCTTTTTTTTTTGCTTAACAAAAATTTCCATAAAAAATAAAAATAAAAAATAAAACTTTTTACCAATTGCTAAGAAATAAACAAATGAAAATTGATTTGTTCAAAGAGAATGCAGAATATTGAAAGGCATAAGAATATAAGCAAGTATTGGCATTTAAAAGTATTTAATCAAGTACAAATACGAAATATCAAGGAGTTTGTAGAAGAAATGCAAAATCAAGTTGAACATTTTTTTAAAACTATAAAACCACTTGAAACTCTTGAACAAAGAATAAAATTTTGTTTTATTTTATTTTTTTACCAAAGCGAAACGTTCAGCTGCTTTTGAAACAAAAAAGACAAATAAACTGAATATTTTTGGCAAAAAAAAATAACGAAGGGATATTGAAAAAATAGCAAAAGGCAGTCAGTACAAGATGACAGCAAACGTATAAGATTTGTGACAGAAGGCATTGCTTCAAGTTTATACTTAAACCCTTTAGTTTAGCTACAGTTTTTTGTAAGTTCAATGAGTTTGTTATTTGATTCGAGATATTGATATTGATAAATTATCTCATTTAGCTCATATAAAAATATAATATTTAAAAAAATTCTTGAAACATACTTTTCTTGAATTTTTTTATCAAAACTCTTCATTTTGAAGAACCGTTTAAAACATAATTATTTTGCAAAATTTTCTACGAAATTTACTCTTTTGAACAATCTTTTGTTTAGATTTTCTTCCTGAAAAATACTTTTGCTCGGAATTTTTTCTTGACAGGAAATTTTTTTAGAGATAATTGCGATCAAATTAAAAAAAAATCTATAAATTTTTATTTCCAAAGAAAAATTTGTAACAAAACTTTATCTTAATAACATTTTTTGTCACGTTTTTCGTATTTATACCCTACACCAATTTAGGAGGGAGGGTATATCGGGCTTGTGCTGATGATTGTAACGCACAATAAAATTGGTCCTATACCACCTTAAAGTATATCATTCGGCTTAGAATCATCTTTTCGTCTGTCTGTCTGTCTGTCCGTCTGTCTGTCTATCCGCCTGTATGCCTGTCTGTCCGTCCATGTAAACCTTGCAATCAAACTACAGGTTGCAATTTTGAAGATAATTCAATGAATTATCTGTACGTCTGTCTGTCGTTCTGTCCGTCCGTCCATGTAAACATTGTAATCACACTACAGGTCGTAATTTTGAAAATAATTCAATGAACTTTAGTACATGATATTCTATTGGACCAGGGACGAAGCTTATTGAAAATGGTAAAGATCGGTCTATTATTTTAATTGGCCCCCATACAACTGCACCCCTGAATAGGGCTTGTAAAGCTTGTAACCAAACTACAGGTCGGAATTTTGGAGATAATTCAATGAAATTTGGCACATGATCTTTTATGGTACTGTAAACAAAGCCTATTCAAAATAGTTAACATCGGTACATTATTTTACCTTGCCTCAACTGAACCCGCCAAATAGGGCTTTTAAGTATATAATTATGATTAATGTACTCGTATCTGGACAAAAAGCTGTTCTATACTAGTCTAGATGCCCCTCATGAACTTTATAACTAAAGCAAATTCTAGGGTATTGTACGGTCGGCCTAGCCGGACTATAACTTCTTATTTGTTTTCTCTTTATTTCTCAGGATTATGGGATCTTGTAGACCAGAAATTTAGTTGTTTAGTTAGTAAGGTAGTAAGTAAGTTAGTTAGTTGGTTGGTTAGTTAGTTAGTTAGTTAGTTAGTTAGTAAGTTAGTTAGTTAGTTAGTTAGTTAGTTAGTTAGTTAGTTAGTTAGTTATGGGAGTCCATTATCCCGGAGTAAAGATTTGATAACATTGGTCTAACGGACCAGAGTTGGATGGTCTATTGAGTAATAGACAGGAGTGTAATGTTCCTAAATCGAATGGGTGACATTACAAAGTATCAGGGTCCAATGAACCCGATAGTAATGGATCATAGACTAATATGTCACTTTGTGGTAAATGTACAAGAGTTTAATTGATATTCCCAGTCTAATTAGTTGTGGGGAGTCCAATATGACAGATTCTGTTAGAACGGTTTTTATAAATTTCAAAACTTAATGGGTGGAAGTCTAGTTTATCAAACCCCTACAGAAAAGTCCCCAGAATTTCATAGTCTAATGGACCGGATTCAAGAGTCTACAATATTATAGTTTAACGGACTGAACCGATGTGTAACAGACCAGAGTCTTATGGTTCACAATCGAATGGACCACATTCCAGTGAATTAGGGTGTTATGAATCCATTATTAATACTCTTATATATGGCAGTCTTGTAAACCGGTGTCTAATATACACGATTCTAATGGATTTACCAGATTTAGTGTATTATAGTTTCTGTGTAATCTGAATTGGTCCCAGTTTTTTTTTAGAGAAGTTCGTTTTCTTTTGGTATTAAGGGTGACCAAAGAGTCTTTGTCGCCCTTAAAAATCACGTAAATTTTGCCAATTATGTGCTTTTTTCCATATTACAAAATAATTCTTTAGCATTTCATTTTCATGATACTTAAGTGCTATTTGCTTAAAAATCGTTACGTTGACAATTCCTCTAAAAGCTCCAGAAGAGAAATGAGAAGAAAAACAACAAATAAAATACCAATCCAACAACATGAAACTTTTTAAAAGAACTTAAAAATTCTAGTTATTTTTAAACCATTTGAAAATGTATGAAAAAAAAAAACTAAAAAAAAAATAAAAAAATGTATATAAGAAGTTGTCGAAGAACAGAGAAAAGTAAATAAATGTTTTTGGGGTTATATTTTTAGTTCCGGCTTAAATCGGTTTATAAATGTCTGAATGCATGTGTAACATGAAAAAAATAAAAAATAAAAAATAAAATAATCATTTCAAGCACAAACTCTTTCGTTTGACTCACTCTTTAACTTTTTATTTATTCTGCATTTTTTGTGCAGCTTTTGACAAAGTTTTTCCATTAGAAAACATTAAATATTATCCGCCTACTCCTTGGAAAACTTTAAAAAACTCCAACTACCACAATGACAAATACAGTTTTATTTCAGCTCATACTTTTGGTGTTCGTGGTTGTCCTTTGAACGTTAAGTACATGATATCACCATGAGAGTATCAAAATAATCTTATATATTTTTTTTTGGTTTAAGATCATTGGTTGGGAGTTTACGAACGCCTGCTATTTACAAACACACATACACACACATTCTCTTAAGGCATCATATGAAAGAAACACAAAATCTTACAACAACTAAGTAGAGTTTAAGTTTTCCTAACCACATACGTGGTTTTTCTTTTTGCCGAAATTCTTTTTTTTCACTTTTTTATTTGCTTTTCTTCAGCTGTCGTCTTGTTCGTAAAGTTCAGGTAAGAAAAGTTGGTTTTACCACAATTTTTTGTTTGTTTTCTTGGCTGAATTTTGAGGTATTTTTTGTGTGTCTGTATGTCTGTCTGTGTTTTTGACGTAAATCATTTTTCTCACATATGTTGCACATGTTCATTGTTTTAAAACATTTGAAATGCAACTGAAGAAGAAGTACGAATTTGGCGTAAGAAATATATGTTTTTCTATTTTAGAAATTATAGAAATATTCTTCTGTGCTATTGGGATAACTGTAACTAACTCCCAACGGTACATGTTCCTTGATGGTAGACACTAAAGGGCTGCACAAGTTGGTGGTACATGGAGTCGAATCAGAGCACCACGTGGACTAGTATTACGGATAACCAGTTGCCTGTAAGGATCTTGTCATGGCCTAACTAACTAACTAACTAACTTACTAACTAACTAACTAACTAACTAACTAACTAACTAACTAACTAACTAACTAACTAACTAACTAACTAACTAACTAACTAACTAACTAACTAACACCAGACTAGATTCTCATCTATAGTCCAGACTAGGGTCTTGTCTATGGACAACACTAGCATCTTGTATGTAGACCTGACTATACTTTTGTCCGTAAATCAAACTAGTGTCTTGACTATACACCAGACTTAAACTATGTGTACTGACCAGATTAGTCTTGACTTTAAACAAGACAAGAGTCTTTTCTATATACCAGGCTGCAGTTGCGTCTACTGACCTGACTTGAGACTTTTCTATAGATCAGACTGGAGTCTTGCCTTGTCTAAGACTATAGACAAGTCTATAGACTATAGACTAGACTATAGACTAGACTATAGACTAGACTATAGACTAGACTATAGACTAGACTATAGACTAGACTATAGACTAGACTATAGACTAGACTATAGACTAGACTATAGACTAGACTATAGACTAGACTATAGACTAGACTATAGACTAGACTATAGACTAGACTATAGACTAGACTATAGACTAGACTATAGACTAGACTATAGATTAGACTATAGACTAGACTATAGACTATACTATAGACTAGACTATAGACTAGACTAGACTATAGACTAGACTATAGACTAGACTATAGACTAGACTATAGACTAGACTATAGACTAGACTATAGACTAGACTATAGACTAGACTATAGACTAGACTATAGACTAGACTATAGACTAGACTATAGACTAGACTATAGACTAGACTATAGACTAGACTATAGACTAGACTATAGACTAGACTATAGACTAGACTATAGACTAGACTATAGACTTGACTAGCATCTTGTCTTTAGACTAGACTAGAGTATTGTCTTTAGACTAGATTAGAGTCTTGTCATTAGACTTGACTAGAGTCTTGTCTTTAGACTAGACTACAGACTTGACTAGAGTCTTGTCTTTAGACTAGAGTCTTGTCTTTAGACTTGACTAGAGTCTTGTCTTTAGACTAGACTAGAGTCTTGTCTTTAGACTAGAGTGTTGTCTTTAGACTAGACTAGAGTCTTGTCTTTAGACTAGAGTCTTGTCTTTAGACTAGACTAGAGTCTTGTCTTTAGACTAGACTAGAGTCTTGTCTTTAGACTTGACTAGAGTCTTGTCTTTCGACTAGACTAGAGTCTTGTCTTTAGACTAGACTAGAGTCTTGTCTATAGACTAGAGTAGAGTCTTGTCTATAGACTAGAGTCTTGTCTATAGACTAGAGTCTTGTCTATAGACTAGAGTCTTGTCTATAGACTAGAGTCTTGTCTATAGACTAGAGTCTTGTCTATAGACTAGAGTCTTGTCTATAGACTAGAGTCTTGTCTATAGACTAGAGTCTTGTCTATAGACTAGAGTCTTGTCTATAGACTAGAGTCTTGTCTATAGACTAGAGTCTTGTCTATAGACTAGAGTCTTGTCTATAGACTAGAGTCTTGTCTATAGACTAGAGTCTTGTCTATAGACTAGAGTCTTGTCTATAGACTAGAGTCTTGTCTATAGACTAGAGTCTTGTCTATAGACTAGAGTCTTGTCTATAGACTAGACTAGAGTCTTGTCTATAGACCAGACTAAAGTCTTCTCTTTTCTCTATAGCAGACAAGAGTCTTGTCTTGTCTATATACCACACAAGATTCCAGACTATATACCAGACAAGAGTCTATATACTAGACTAGAGTCTGGTCTCTATAAACTAGTCTAGAGTCTTGTCTATAGACCAGATTAGAGTCTTGTCTTTTTTATAGAAAAGAGTTTTTTCTATTTACTAGACTAGAGTTACGTCTACTAGTAGTTTGTAGTTTTGTCTTGTCTATAGACCAGACTAGAGTCTTGTCTTGTTAATAGACCAGACTAAAGCCTTGTCTTTTCTATAGACCAGACTTGTTTAAATATCCACTACCCAGATATACATATAACCGTTTAGACATCTTGAAGATCAACATTGTTAATTTGAAATTTTTTAATATTGATGATAATCGACCGTAGCATTTTGGTTTTCGCTATATTTCCACAAAAATCTACATCACTTGCAAAGGTCTAAAAAGACATATGTCATAGGTCCTAAAAGACATATGTCATCTGTATAGTAATTCCCGTTGCAGTTCTGGTTGTCCTAAACATATTAACTTCATGTACTGTATTGAATAATAATGGAGATTGAACTCTCTCTGGTCGAACGTTTGAGCTAACTGCAAAGGATCTTCTAGATTGCACTAATGTAGCAACCTATATGTGGAATACCGATAAAGAGCATGGACCATACCAATTAATTCAGGTTAAAGTTCCATGACAGCGATTATTGTAATCTGCACTGAATGAAAGATATCAGTTCCTTGATAATTATTGGTTCTAAGGTTATGACCCTCCAATTTCGGCACTCAGTCAGTTTGATTTTGTTATCTTTAATATTGGAATTTAAATATAGCATTGCTTATAAAATAAGCACTGAAAGCTAAATTGAAATCAATATATTTAAAATTTGAATTCGTAACAACATTATCTTCAGCATATTTTTCTTTTGACTAAATCCATAGTCCATTTGCAGGCCTTTTTTTATTAAATGCAAATCTATTCATGAACAAAATCTTTCTACCATGTAAACTGAAAATCTTTATTAATAAATCTTTTATTTAAATTTATTTTAAACTTTATTATACATATATATAAATTTTTTCACAACTACATTGCTTTTGTAACTTAACATTGAATTTTCATTACCATAACAACTTTTATGGATATAAAATAAAAGGAAAAAAAACTAAAGTACTCGTATTCGTTTACAGTATTTGTTCATCAGTCCAAATTAAATTCCACCCTCTTAAGTAGTAGTTAAGAACATTCGAATGTCAGTATGTCTGTCTGTCTGCTAATATTTTATATGATGAGTATTAAAAAGTTTATCATCATTTTCATATGTGATTTTGTTATGTTATTTTTTTCATGTATATATGTACGTACGTATGTGGTATTCTTTAGTTCAGCATCATATGTTTAAAAGAAATAACCAGAGATGAAGAAAAATATGAAAAAAAACAATAAAATTAAGTAAAATATGATCAAAAATATGAAATTGATATATTTGCCTCAATTCATGTGTAGCAGAGAACACTGCAAGACTTTAGAATAGAGAAAATAATAACTCGGTATAACCTATAGAATATAACGTACATATTTTTCACAACTCGTTAAATGTGATCACCACTACTATCACAACAATACTTTCATTTCCTTTCTTTTTGCATATTTATATTACCCAAAGTCCTTAGTTAGTTTTTCTTGTCATGCAAATCTTATTCAATATCCTTGTACCATTTTTCTGTAAGCCCTCATGTATATTATACATATATCTGCATATGTATGTAAATATTTTTGCTACATAAGTTTATACTTATATAAACATGTATAAATAATTTAAGTTTTTTTTCCTCTCTTTATAGTTGAGTAAATCTTAGCATTTCATTTGATTTAAATCGTATTTAAAATTTACTTACAATTTGCTGTTTCTTCTTGTGCTGGCATTTTATTTGTTTTATACTTGTGCATAACTACTTCAATATAGTCTCCCTCCATCCTAAAAATATGCAATGCTATATGTTAAATTAATAATGTATATTGCTTGCATATATGTATTCTTATGTATGAATATTAGGGAGGGCCCGAAAAATAGAAATTGTCTAACTGTACTAGAACTGAACTAGAACTGAACTAGAACTGAACTAGAACTGAACTAGAACTGAACTAGAACTGAACTAGAACTGAACTAGAACTGAACTAGAACTGAAC
>NC_060953.1:12109542-12111417 GCF_022045245.1 Lucilia cuprina | reverse complement strand
TTCTAGTTCTGTTCTAGTTCTGTTCTAGTTCTGTTCTAGTTCTGTTCTAGTTCTGTTTTAGTTCTGTTCTAGTTCTGTTCTAGTTCTGTTCTAGTTCTGTTCTGGTTCAGTTCCGATCACATTAATTTCAACCTCTGCTTGTGGCTGATACTGTTGATGTACATAGCACTCAGCTGATTTCACTGAATATTATTCATATGATGAGTTCTGTTTGTTATGTATGTAAAAAAATTTAGTATCCGGATGATGATTTCATTTTTATTTTGTTTGTTTTATGTGTTTAAACAATAAAACGAAAAACTGTTTAAAAATTTTAATTTATGGTAGACTACAAGTACAGATGATATTTACAACTATAAACAAAAACAAACTAACACTCCTATACATATATCCAGACAAATGGTATTATATGTAGTAATAGTCTGCAAGGGCACATGAAAGAATTATACTGATGCAAACAATTTTAATAGAGAACTGTTCAATAAAGTATACTAAGGAAAATTGTACAGCCTTTAGAATAGCTATTAGAACTTACTTGAATGCAGTCGATACTACAGATCTGTCTAGACTTTAGAGCATAAAATCTAGGCAAGTTTTAAACCTAGGCTAATGGGAACATTAAGTGTGTCTTACTAATTTTTGGGAATTTGTAAAAACTTTTGGAGTTAAAAATTTTTTTAAATATAAATTTTAGTTTTTTAGTTGCAGTCTATTTAGTATTTACATTGTTAAACGTATTAACAGTTTTCCGGGTTTTAATTAAACAAAAGATGCATTTTGTTTGTTATTACTTTTAATTTTGTTTTTATGTTATTAAAGAAATATTACATAAACTTAATTAATTACTGCTTATAACCGACCACAGACAGAAAAGATTATTAAGGTATTTATGTATACAGGACATTTGTTGCTGATATTCATAAATCCTTGTAGCTAAATAAAGTTTTTTGATCTTTTTTAAATCCATAAAAGAGATCGATTTAATAAAATCCCTAAGTGTGTTATAGACGTCTGCATTTGACCAAATTAACTCGCCTTCCACAAAGTAATCATTTAGTTCCACAATGTTACAATTAATTAAAACCCCATTGTAGAAAATTAATTTAAAATTCGACTTACTAATTTATTTATAAAAGTTTTACAACATTATTTTTAAAATTCATTATATATTACCACTAAAAATAGAAATAAAGAAAAAAAAACATTTACCTACACATTTCTAGACAATAGTTATTTCCTTTATAACACTTTATCTCTGGCCAACAAAATAAAAAAAAAATGTAATACAATGTTTACACCCAAACACGTAATAGTTTTTGGGACACACACAAAAATATATTCAAGAACAATTAAGTGAAACATGCACAATTAGATTTTTTCACCTCAAGGGGTCAACGGGGGATATAAACAACAACAACAACAACCGACAAACAAACCAAAACTACCAACAAAAACAATAACAACTATCAAGACTACAGAAAAACTAATTGCAGGGGCGGAATGAAGTGAAAAAGAGGAATTGTATGTGAGTTTGTTGTAAAAAACAATAAAAATGTTTAAACAATAGTTAAACATGAATTTACATGAACATACAGGCGGGACAGACATACAAGATGTTTGGTAATATAAAGGATAAAGGATAATACACCTAAATACATACACACATGCGTAAATACATATACAAAAACACACAAAGCTATACGTGTCTAACAACTCACTATGTGATACTACAACACAATTTTTATCTAATCGAAGTAGAATCTAACTAATGAACTATAAATGAACTAGAACTGAACTAGAACTGAACTAGAACTGAACTAGAACTGAACTAGAACTGAACTAGAACTGAACTAGAACTGAACTAGAACTGAACTA
>NC_060953.1:12108012-12109442 GCF_022045245.1 Lucilia cuprina | reverse complement strand
ACAGAACTAGAACAGAACTAGAACAGAACTAGAACAGAACTAGAACAGAACTAGAACAGAACTAGAACAGAACTAGAACAGAACTAGAACTAGAACATAACTAGAACATAACTAGAACCGAACTAGAACAAAACTAGAACAGAACTAGAACAGAACTAGAACAGAACTAGAACAATAACTTAACTAACGAGTTAATCCTTGAACTACAATATCATTCTTTTACATTTTGCACTTTATATCCATTACGAACCAAAAAACCGAGAACACATTTTTTAATGAGAATTTATTATGTATTTGTTGTATTCTGTCTGCTTACATACATACATACATACATACATACATACATACATACATACATACATACATACATACATACATACATACATACATACATACATACATACATACATACATACATACATACATACATACATACATACATACATACATACATACATACATATATATATAAATGAATAAATACTTGTATTTTAGCATAATACTGGATAATTACGTTATTTAAATAATAATAACAATTCTTCAACCACAGACAACAAAAAATAACACTTGCAAATGCTTATTTAAATACAAAACAAACATGAAATATTCTCACTCTTGCTCACATAAAATCTTCTCTGATAAATGAAAAGTCCATCCATGAAAGCAATCTCTCATACACACACTGACAAATATTTTGATCCGATCTTACTCCTATACGTATGTACAGACACAAAATAAACATTCATATACATCAAAAAATATCCTTTAATTATACATACCATAATAACAACAGCAACGGCTTAGGGGCAGACAAGGCTATTTGGATGTTTTTTTATTTTTATCAAAAACTCTTTAGGGCAGACTATTGAAGTTGAAGGAGTTTTGGAGTTTGGGCATAAATAAATGAAAAACAACATTGGCTAAATGTTAAAAACCATACACATTTTACACTTAAATGCATAATGAGCGGAGAATATAATAAAAATAAAAAAAGATTTGGTCAGTAATTGATTGACATGGTTAAAAAACAACTAAGCTGTGTGTTTAAGTATAAAGAGCAACTGGGATTTGTAAAACAGTTATGAATAATAATGTTAAAAAAATTATTAATTCTCATATGAAGAATTCAGGATGTTACATATACTTATGTACATGGACATACGTACGTACATCCTCCATTCAAAAAATGTATAGCATTGTGTAAATGTTATGGATTCAGAAGTCTAAAGACTAGTCAAAAGTTTAGTCTATATTCTAGTCTAGTCTCTAGTCTTGTCTATAGTCAAGTCTGCAGTCTAGCATATACTCTAGTATAAAGTCTCTTTTATAGTCTATAGTCTAGTCTATAGTCTAGTCTATAGTCTAGTCTATAGTCTAGTCTATAGTCTAGTCTATAGTCTAGTCTATAGTCTAGTCTATAGTCTAGTCTA
>NC_060953.1:12106234-12107912 GCF_022045245.1 Lucilia cuprina | reverse complement strand
GTTCTAGTTCAGTTCTAGTTCAGTTCTAGTTCAGTTCTAGTTCAGTTCTAGTTCAGTTCTAGTTCAGTTCTAGTTCAGTTCTAGTTCAGTTCTAGTTAAGTTCCAGTGAAGTTTCGGTTAAGTTCCAATTCAGTTCTTGTTCTATTATAGGACAGTTTTAGATCAGTTTCTCTTTAATGTTTTATCTCCTAACAAACATAACATAACTTCCATTTTCGTAGTTAAGCATTAAAAAATGAGCTAACTAATTTATTTGCAAAAGAAGTTAAACTATTTTTTTGTGAGAGTATTTACATTACTCAATTGTGATTATTGCAAGTAGTCATAAATGTTACGAGCTTGCGAATGTAATATTATATTCTACTAAAGGAGTGTTTTGTAGTTTGTGGTTATTAATGGAAGTTATTTCCTTTATTTTTCTTAAGAATAGACATAAAATTTTATGACTTTTTTCGAGCAGCTAAAACAACTATTGTAATGAATAGAAAAAAACATTTATTTGTGCATGTGAATCAAAATAAGGAAATGAAGAATTTTTCTTTCAATTTTAATTATTAAAATAATCAATCTTTAAAATAGCATTACATTTCCGGTAGATTGAAGGAAATTCAGCCAATTTTTTTGCATTAAATGAATAAGTTATTGCTCATTTTTTCATTTCTATTATATTTTATTCTGGCCATTCTATATATCTATATGTATTTACTTTAAATTAGCCCGTTAGTTATCTTTATTGAAATCATCGATTTTATTTATTCTTCTTAAACAAATTCATTTTTTTATTGATAATAATATTTTTTCTCGTCAAGAATGAACAATCCTAATTGTAATATTTCTTTTTTTTATTATTTTATTTTATGATGCCTGCAAACATCATCAATGATTGAATATATGTTTTTGCAATTTTAAACATAAATTGATAAAAAAATGCATGTAGTTATACCCTACACCACTATAGTGGGGAAAGTATTATACGTTTGTGCTGATGTTTGTAACATACAAAAATATTGGTCTAATACCCACCTTAAAGTATACCGATCGATGCAGAATTATTTTTTGAGTCGATTAAGACATGTCCGTCCGTACGTCTGTCAGGCTGGCTGTCCATGTAAACCTTATGCGCAAGGTACAGGCCGCAATTTTCAAGATAATTTGATGAAATTTGGACCAAGCATGTTTTTTTGCACAGGGACGAAGCCCATTGAAAATGGTTGAAATCGGTCCATTATTTCACCTAGCCCCCATACAACCGTACCACCCGATTTCAACTTTTTATGCCATAATTACGTCAAATATTCTTCTTTATAAAAAGTAAAAATTTTAAAAAATATACTCATGGTGTAGGGTATTGTATGGTCTGCCATGCCCGACTATACTTCCTTACTTGTTTTTTATTCATATTGAAGGAACCAATTTTGTATACCGACTAATAGTTAAGTTAGATGTTCTAGTTTAGTTGTTGTTCTGTTCAAGTTAAGTTCTAGTTCGTTTCTAGTTCAGTTCTAGTTCTAGTTATGTTCTAGTTCAGTTCTAGTTCAGTTCTAGTTTAGTCTAGTTCAGTTCTAGTTCTAGTTCTAGTTATGTTCTAGTTCAGTTCTAGTTTAGTTCTAGTTCAGTTCTAGTTCAGTTCTAGTTCAGTTCTAGTTCAGTTCTAGTTCAGTTCTAGTTCAGTTCTAGT
>NC_060953.1:12104730-12106134 GCF_022045245.1 Lucilia cuprina | reverse complement strand
GTCTATAGTCTAGTCTATAGTGTAGTCTGTAGTCTAGTCTATGGTCTAGTCTAAAGTCTAGTCTATAGTCTAGTCTATGGTCTAGTCTATAGTCTAGTTTATAGTCTATTCTATAGTCTAGTCCATAGTCTAGTCTAGTCTATAGGTTAGTCTATAGTCTAGTCTATAGCCTAGTCTAGTCTATAGACAAGTCTATAGTCTAGTCTGTAGTCTAGTCTATAGTCTAGTCTATAGTCTAGTCTATAGTCAAGTCTATAGTCTAGGCTATAGTCTAGTCTATAGTCTAGGCTATAGTCTAATCTATAGTCTAGGATATAATCTAGTCTATAGTCTAGGCTATAGTCTAGTCTATAGTCTATAGCCTAATCTATAGTCTATGATATAGTCTAGTCTATAGTCCAGTCTATAGTCTTTTCTAGTCTAGAATATTCTAGTTTAGTCTTTAACTCTAATCTAGGCTGCAGCATTACTCTATAGTCTATGCACTAATTAATTTGGGCACCGTAACACTACGTTCGGTTCATCCCACTGCGCCAGTTCTGCTTACCGAAAGTGGCCCACTGGGCACACTTAAGCCTGATCTAGAACCTAGCATGTACTGCATGCCATGTAGTAACGAAAGTGTAAATTTTTTTTAAATTGTAACTATCTGATATGAAACAGACATTTTTTTTTAAGAACAAAAAACCCAACCAATTGTATACACAAGTTTTCATATCTAACTACCAAATGACTATTTCAATAGAAATACTATTTATATAAAATTATTCTATCAAATAATTTAAAGTCAAATATTTATCTCTTTCAACTTTTAAAATCAAATTGTTTGACATGTGTAAATTTAGTCATATTTCATCTTTCATTGTTGAAATTAATGTTTTTGCAACACTTTGATGATATTTTCAAAATCTTTTTTGCCGTCTACTAACTAGTAACGTTGTTATTGTATGTGCAACTTTGTAGAAGTATGTATGTTTATTTGAAATCAAATAGTTATTCTCTAGCACACCCAGTGCTAATGATATTTGATTTACACCTCTTTATAACCCTCCTAGTTGGATATAAGGATCATCTTGAAAATAATAATGGCGACGACTATAATAGAGATAATAATGATGCCGTTGTGATGATACATTGTAATTTATTTTATATATTTTGATGATTTTTTTTTTAAAATAAGGTGGATATAGGGATTCTCAAATGAGTTACAATTCAAGGATTTTATTAAATAGATAAAAGAAAAGAATTAAAACTATAAAAAACACCGTAGACTTGAATATTGACTACAATGTAGACTAGACTATAGACTAGACTATAGACTAGCCTATAGACTAGACTATAGACTAGACTATAGACTAGACTATAGACTAGACTATAGACTAGACTATAGACTAGACTATAGAC
>NC_060953.1:12103586-12104630 GCF_022045245.1 Lucilia cuprina | reverse complement strand
CTGAACTAGAACTGAACTAGAACTGAACTAGAACTGAACTAGAACTGAACTAGAACTGAACTAGAACTGAACTAGAACTGAACTAGAACTGAACTAGAACTGAACTCTTTTTGTCAAGTAGCCAATTATGATCTTTAAATTGTTGATGGTTGGTACTTTGTAAAGGATTTAATTTTTTACCTCCTTCCCGGATGTCACATTTAAAATGTCACAACATTTTATTTTGTAATTAACTTTGTTGAATTTTATTCAAATACTTGTGCCATCCACATTAATTGTTTGACTGTCTGTCTTTCTCTATATGTGTGTGTTTTTTCTTGATGTTGCAGCGTTCATACTCTTACATACATGTGTTGCTTTCACTTTACGTGCCACACACTTCATTCCAGAGTTTGCACAAATAAAGCTACGAAAAAAATATTAAGGAATGAATGAAAGAAAGATAAGCTTGTTCCTTAACCCATCATCAACTTTTGTAGTGTTTCATGTAAGAACAAAACCACAAGTTAACCTTGTATCCACTATGTTAAGCCTGCCAGTAATTATAACATGCAAGAGTTTGTTGCACCAACCAACGCGAAGGATGTTGTCAAACCAAGGTAAGATCTCGAGGTGTGAGTGAAAACCGTGTTAAGTCACCACTTTGTGGTTTTTTGGAAAATAATGAAAAAAGTTTCAACGGGTGAGATGGTGAAAAGAAGATGAACCATCAGCATACAGCAGAAGCGAATTAAAAAAGTGAACAACATACCAGTTGCGTTGCATTCAACCGCAAATTTATTGTTAAACGAAACGTATGAAATGTTGAAATGCATATACAATCAGTCAAACTACCGGTGGACAGTGGTCGGAGCAAATTCACACAACAAATTCTTAGCTCTCACTGGAGGTTCAGTTTTAGTTCCGTACGTGATCACTGCTCTATTTCTGATCTAGATCTGCTCTAGTTCTGTTCTAGTTCTGTTCTAGTTCTGTTCTAGTTCTGTTCTAGTTCTGTTCTAGTTCTGTTCTAGTTCTGTTCTAGTTCTGTTCTAGTTCTGTTCT
>NC_060953.1:12102208-12103486 GCF_022045245.1 Lucilia cuprina | reverse complement strand
AACATAATGAAAAAATTATTGTTGAGTTCTGCTCTCTGAATAAAAAGAAAGAGATTATGTCGAAACTAAAAGGCCACAGAGTGAAAGGAGATTTATTCCACAATACTTTCGGTAAACCTAATTCCAACAGCAACGAACTCACAAACCAAGCCAACCAAAACAACACCATATATATTAATGATGAATTGACTCCTAACAACCGTCGACTTCTATGGCTGTCTAAAACTAAAGCCAAAGAATTAGGATGGAAATTTGTGTGGGTCCGTAATGGACATATATTTGCTAAAAAAAATGAAAATTCATCATTAATTTTGATTCAAAACTCGAGTGATATTGAACTAATTGCTTAATTTCTTAATTTTCAATTTATTTTATTTTTTTTTTTTTTGCAATTGCATGTATTAATAATAAAAACTTTAAATAAAACTTTAAATAATAACTTTAAATTAAATACAAAATTATATATTTCTTTATACAAAAAATGAATAACATCACTTCAGAAACGCTTGAAAGCTTAAACCAAATTAAATCAAATGTAATAAGTTATCCGATCTCACTGTTTTTCCTAAATATTCGTTCCATGCGCTTAAACTTCAACTCTTTTTTGGCAACAATCAATAACTTAATAAACAAAATAAAAATAATTGTTCTAGTAGAAACAAACATAAATGATAATGAATGCTCTTTTTATAATATAAATGGATTTAACGCAATCTTTATGAACAGGGAAGGAAGAAGCGGCGGAGGTATTGCTGTTTACATTAAAGATAATATTCAATTTACAGAGATCAAAATAAATACAATTTCTTTCGAAGCCATACACATAAACATAGAAACAATAACAAAATTTTCACTCTTTGCAATTTACAGACCACCTTCATTAAATACAAGCTCTTTTATAAATGAGTTAGACAAAGTAATAAAAACAGAAAATAAACAAAAGAACATTATTGTTGTTGGTGACGTTAACATTGATATACTTAAAGAGAATGCATCAACAAATCTTTATCTTGATATGATAGCATCCAACGGTATGCAGAATTTAATAAACTCTTGTACAAGAGAAGATTTAAATATAAATTCAATGACATGTATTGATCATCTCCTCGTTAGGTATGAACAAATATACACACATGCGTATGCATCAATAATAAAAACAAAAATATTGGCAAAAACAAATAATATTGATGAAACTTTAATAAAAAACTTCAAAAACACAAATCTAAATGAAATTTGTAATAATTTTGCACACAATTTTAAACAAAACGTTAAAAATAT
>NC_060953.1:12088254-12102108 GCF_022045245.1 Lucilia cuprina | reverse complement strand
ACTGAACTAGAACTGAACTAGAACTGAACTAGAACTGAACTAGAACTGAACTAGAACTGAACAAGAACTGAACTAGAACTGAACTAGAACTGAACTAGAACTGAACTTAAACTAAACTAGAACTAATAATAATATTATTCTATTTACACCTCCCGTTGATAAATTAATTTCATTCGTGTTTGGTTTCAAATGCTTATATCTTTAATCTAATTCGTATATAAATATTTGTTTATTGACAAATTCAAAAGCAAGTGCTTTTAAATATTAAATAAATAATTAAATTTTTTATACATAAACTATTTATTTATGTGTTACACACATAAATAGATTCGCTTAGTAAATTCCAGAAAAAAAATTGAAACTCTTTTAATGAAAGCAACAACTAGAAGTGAAATAAAGTGATTTCTAAATCGAGAAACAAATATTCGAATAAAACCGATTTTAAGGAACTAGTCTAGTGACTATTTAAGTGAGGCCACCATTTTCTAAATCCTGTTGAATAACACGTTCGTTACCTTTTTCTTATAGTTATCAGTTTTAATAAATTTTAAACTTATTCGTTGTTTGTAAATCACTATATAACTTAATTTTTTTTTCAATTTCACTTAATATATTTGTATAGTAATCATATATGTATACTAATATTTGTATACATAAACTTAAATTTAAATGTAGGAGGTTGGTGTTAAAAGTCACCGATTTGTTGAACCAGAAAAACTTGAAAAGTTTCATAAATTATATGAAGTATAAATTTCACATTCTATTTGAATAGTCTTCACAGTTTTGCTATTGTCCCTAGATGATTTTTGTTAAAAATTTCTCACACAACCTACTTAGCGCTGTTTCAACAATACAATATTAAACGAATCAAAAATAATTGTTTGTATATGTCTGCACCACAGTATATTGACCAAAAATATAAATTAAACTAATTTACTTTATAAATGTCTGCATGAATACATTTGTTCGTGTATATACATATGATAAAGGTCCTTCGAGCCACCCACACCCTCACACACACACACTCATACACATAAACAAGTATGAGCTTTATTTAATGAAAATTAAACTAATTACGAAAAATATAAAAAAAATAACAACTATTAAAGTCATTCATTTGAAAGGCAAATTATTTGTTTGTGTATGTGTGTTTTTTTTTATTATTTTATGAGTATCTGTGTGTATGTGTAGCAATAATAATTGCATTTAATGATATTGACTCTATGAAAAATATATAATTTTTGTAACAAAAAAAAATTTAATAAATTTTATTTGTGGAGTTGAATTGCAAATAATAATTTTTCCTTAAGTGTTGAGTTTGTGACAGTAAAAAAAATTTAAAAATATAAAACACAAAATAAGTTTTATATTGAAAATTATAAAATCTTTTAAATTTTTTAAACAAATATAATCAACAAGTTTTTTTAAAGAAGTAATTGATTTATGATCTCAACCGCGAAAGGTTTTTCAAACAAAAATGGCAATTTTATAAAAAATTCCTTTAGTTTTTGCAATTTTTTTACAAATCAGAAGTATGACTCATGCAAGATGCCTATTACACTCAACAAAGAATTTCCTCTCTCCTTCTATGTCTATAAAAATCTACATATTCTGCGTGTATGTATAGTATGTGCGTGTATGTATACGTTTTGTAGCCAATTAATTCCACTCTGTTGCATATATTTGCAGTTGTTTTTAATTGTGCAAAAATCTACATATATTGCCTTGTAAGCAAATGTGCAACAATTCATAAAAATAAATACTAGCAAGTCGTTCATAAAAACCATATTACATCCTCCCTCATTCCCCTTTTAATAACACTTCAGCTGCCTACCGTTTAAGCTCCCACTCATACTATAAATCGTAAAACATTCCCCATTTAGAAATATTCATTGAATAGATGTATGAGCGTTATAAATACATTTTAAAATGCACCTTGTTAGTTGAACATTAATTTAAATTTATTGGCAAAAGCGAAATAGGAACAAGTAGAATAGGTTTTTTTTCTTTTTCGACAGATACACAGAGAGAAATATTGTCTTGGAAAATAATCTCGACTACAGACTGGTATATTGTTTTGTTCACAGTACGGTCTAGAGTTACACACAAGGTTTGTTTGTAAACCTAACCACAACCTGGTGTAGGCAGAGTCAATAATTTCGTTTATATTTTGGTCAAGTCTTTAATCAGCTTATTTTCTAGTCTATGGTCCAGTCTGTAGTCTACGTTCTAGTTTAAAATCCAGTCTATAGTTTAGTCTATAGTTCAGTGTATACTTCAGTCTATAGTTCAGTGAAGTCTGTAGTCTAGTGTAAAGTCTAGTCTATAGTCTTGCTCTAGTCTATAGTGTACTCTACAGTCAAGTCTGTAGTCTAGTCTATAGTCTAGTCTACATTTTAGTCTACATTTTAGTCTATAGTCTGGTCTCTAGTCTAGTATATAGTCTAGTCTATAGTCTAGTCTATAGTCTAGTCTATAGTCTAGTCTATAGTCTAGTCTATAGTCTAGTCTATAGTCTAGTCTATAGTCTAGTCTATAGTCTAATCTATAGTCTAGTCTATAGTCTAGTCTATAGTCTAGTCTATAGTCTAGTCTATAGTCTAGTCTATAGTCTAGTCTATAGTCTAGTCCATAGTTTAGTCTATAGTCTAGTCTATAGTTTAGTCTATAGTCTAGTCTATAGTCTAGTGTATAGTCTAGTCTATAGCCTAGTGTATAGTCTAGTCTATAGTCTAGTCTATAGTCTAGTGTATAGTCTAGTCTATTGTCTAGTCTATAGCCTAGTCTATAGTCTAGTCTATAGTCTAGTCTATAGTCTAGTCTATAGTTTAGTCTATAGTCTAGTCTATAGTCTAGTCTATAGTCTAGTCTATAGTCTAGTCTATAGCCTAATCCATAGTCTAGCCTATAGTCTAGTCTATAGTCTATAGTCTAGTCTATAGTCTATTCTAGCTACTTAGTTAGTTAGTTAGTTAGTTAGTTAGTTAGTTAGTTAGTTAGTTAGTTAGTTAGTTAGTTAGTTAGTTAGTTACTTTTTTTCTGTGTACTTTCTACATTAAAATTGTTCTTTTCATATTACAATTCCTCAATAACAATTTACACATAAAGTTCAAGGGATAGACAGCACTGCGTATAAGTGATATTGATCTTCTCTTCTTGCTGCTAAATACATATTTCTAGCTTTTGCTCAATAGCTAAAGCGGCTAGCAAAGGGGTTATTTTTGTTTTGTACATTTTAAGGTGATAAATTTTGTATTGAATGAGAGTTTTTTTCTTCATATGTACAGAATGTGTGTTTAATATTAAACAAGGTATAACATGTCTTTTAAAGGAAATTACTAGTGTCTGTAAGAAGTTTTTATAGCTCTATAATACATTTTACTGTAGGGCGGAAATTCAAGCAAATGAGAAGTTTAAATGTTTTATATTTGGAAACAAGTAAATATTTTAGGAGAAAAGACAGTTTACGGTGTTAAACATAACTTTTCTGCAGTTACTGCTTTTTCAAAATACTACTTTAAACTTTTTTTATTATTTGTACCTCAATGTGCCTGACTTTTAACCCACTGTATCCTTCTATAAATTATAATTCTCATAAACCTTCTATAACTATATGTATGTCCTTGTTAATAAATGACTCATTGTTTAGTTTAACAATTGTAAAGTATTTTTTTCAAACAACTATCTTTACCATTTCTCAAAAAAAAAAAGAACAATAGAAAAACACAATTGACTCATAATTTATATGATTTACAAACAGTATAAAACAATGAATGAAGTATTCAGGTAAATTCTAGATAGAATTTATGTTCAGCAAATTTTATATAGAAGTACTTGTAAATAATAGTGTAAATTCGAAATAAACGACTATAGTCAAAGAAAAATACACATTTCTTTTTATGTATAACAATTTGTGTACTTTTTGTCATCTTGTTATAATTGTGTGTGTGTGATTTTTCTTTTCTCATACAGCTCCATTAAAATATACATAAATAAAATTTATTATAAGCTTTAGGAAAATCTTCATTCATTTCTTTATTTTATATTAGGTACCGTTTGCCATTTTTTTTTGTTTTTTTTTTTTTTTTTTTTTTTGTTACAGGTGTCCATGATTATTCATGATAAAGAAATTCTATGACACATTTTTAACACTATAGAAGAATGTAGAATAAAGGGCACAATATTTTCTGCAAAATAGAATTTTGTTTTGTTAGATTTAACAGCTTTTTATTTGTTATAGAATTGTTGATACAAATAGTTTATTGTCATATGTTGCGTATACGTAATATGTAATTTTACATATACGAAAAATATTCCTCATACGCATTATATACATAATTTTTATAAAAGATAAATGATCAATTCTATAGTTGATCGACACAAGTCTATTTAGAATAGAGTTTATTGTCTCTAGTTTCTATAGAAAATGGCTGATGGATTATTGTCTCTGTAGAAGAGAGTTGATCGACTCTACTCTCTATAGAATATAGTTGATTATCTTTAGTCTCTGTAGAACAAAACTAACTGAATTTAGTCTATATAGAATAGAGTTTATTGATTTTTTTTTTTTTTTTGCTATAGAATTGTTAACAAAAATAGTTTATGATCATATGTTGCGTATATGTAATATGCAATTTTACATATACCAAAAATATTGCTCATACGCATTGTATGAATATTCTTTATAACAGATAAACGATAAATTTTAGCCTTTATGGAATAGAGTTGATCGTCTTAAGTCTCTCTAGAACTTAGTTGATCAATTCTAGTCTCCACATAAAAGAGTTAATCGAATCTTGCATCTTTAGAATAGAGTTCATCGTCCTTAGTCTCTATAGATTAGGGTTCATGAATTCTTGTCTCATTGAAATAGATTTGATCAACTCTAGTCTCTACAGAATAGACTTGGTCAACTCTAGCCTCTATAGAATATAGTGGATCATCTCTAGTCTTTTTGCAATAGTGTTGATCGTCTAAAGCATCTCTTTATTGAATCGAGTCTAGCATCTAGAGGTTATAGAATAGAGTTGATGCATTTTAGTCTCTAAAGAATAGCTGCTATAGAGAAGTGTTGATCGACTTTCATATCTTTAGAGTAGAAAATAAATTATCGAGTCTAATCTTTATGTGATATAGAAACTAGGTTTAGTTTCTATAGAATGGAGCTAATTGAATGATATTCTTAAAGAGTGGAACTGATCGAGTCATGTGTATGTAGAATTGAATTGATAAACTCTTCGTCTCTATAGAATAAATAAACCACCATTTACAAGCTGCCAGGCAGAAGTAATAACGGATTAGAATAAATATGGCGCCCACAAGGCTTAATATATTTACCGACAGCCGGAAGTCAATTAGGGTGATATCACGTGATAGAATTAAATCTAAGACCGTATTGAATTGTAAGAAAGCTTAGACTGAATACTCTCCCTGAGGTAAGGTTTATATTATATGGGTACCAGGCCACTCGGGAGTAGTCGGGAACGAAAGGGCGAATAAAATAGCTTTAAAAGGAAGGGAGTTCGATATAGTTAACCTGATTAACGCAAAACCATTCGATGCAACAAAAGCTGAATTAAAAATATGGATGGGAGAATCCCATAAGGCATCTTGGAATAATGAAACGGTGGGTAGAACCAGCAAGACGAGAAATCTCCTCAAAATGAGCAAGTCTGAGGTTAGTATGATGGTACATATGCTGAATGGACACACAGGATTATGTGCATATCTATACAAAATTGGACGTGAGGATTCAGACGAATGTAGAGCATGTGGTGAGGACAGTGAAACTCTGAAGCACTTTCTTTGCCACTGTCAGGCATTTGTCGAAGTTAGATCCATGTATCTTGTTGTTGAAGTGATGTTATTCCGGAAATAACATTCTTAACCAACACTGATTGGAAGATTTTTAGAAATTACGTGCAGGAAACTGAGTTTCTGATCATGGGAAAATAATACATTCAGTGAACAGTTTTTTTTTCACAGATTGGAACGCACAACAGGCCACATAATGGCCTAGGTGTATTTCTTCGGATTTGATGTAGTATACATCCTCCTATCAACCTAACCTTACCTAAGTTATAGAATAAACCTGCTCATCTTTAGTCTCTATAGAAAATATTTGATCGTCTGTAGTCTCTACAAAATAGATTTCACTAAATCTTGTCTCTAATGAATAGAGTTGATCTACTCAATTCTCTCTACATTAGAGTTGATCATTTCACGTAAGAAGAATCGATCCATTCTAACCTCTCTCGCGAGTAGATATAAAGATCGTAAAAACTGTTTCTTTTCTTATGCATCACCCTGTACATGTGACTTACTATTTGTACAACTAAGTATGTACTTCTGTGTCTAAGTGTTTCATAGAATATGACTAGCAGTGCATGCAACTGTTTAGTATACGTGATTTTGTCATTTATCTACCACTGAGTATACAATAAAAAAAGAAAAATATCCTACCAAAAACAAAAAAAAACAACAACTAAAATGAAAAGAACAACATAAACGAAGAAAAGCAAAAAAAATAAATACAAATCAATTTACAACACACATATGTATATTTACAAAACTAAACACATACTCTAACATACTTACATACTTACACATTCTACTTACTCTTACATAGATATTTGCACCTGTAAACATAGAGAGAGAGAAAAATATATTTATTACTTGGAAATTTGCATATGAAAGGATATTGATTTGTTGGTTATATACCAGTAGTCTTTTTTTACCATACATTTTAGGTTTATTTCTTCATGTATGTATGACTATAAGAGAGTATTTTCTATGTATATGTATGAATAAATTTATAAATTGTTTATTTTTCCTGAATGTTTTCTATGTATTGTCTCCATTTTTTTCAGTTATACATTTTTATATTAGTATGAAAGTATGTGTTTTTTTAACATCACCTGCATTTGCTTTTGTATTTATTTTATTTTTAGTCTAAATGTTTGTCAATTTTTTATTTTTCGCATTTTTTTTTCTAAAATTCAAGCCTTTTTTATTTGGGCAAATTTAAACACATATATTTATTTGAAATATGTATTTGTGAGTTGATATATATGCATGTATGTATGTGTGAAAGAGGTTAGACTAAGAAGTTATCTCTGTTAGCAAATCTAAAGTATAGAAGATAACTAATCGACTATAGTCTCTATAGAAGATAATTGATGTTCTTTATACTCTATACGCTCTTTAAGCTCTCTAAAGGATTGTGTTGATTGACAAATGTCTCTATAGAATACAGTTGATTGACCCAAGGCTCTATAGAATAAAGCTGATCGATTTGTTTCTATATAGAATAGAGTTGTCTCTAAAAATAGAGTTTCTTAAGAAGATAATGAAACAACTCTTGATTTTTTAAGTTGAGTTGATCAAGTCTATTCTTTTGGATTAAACCTGATCAATCATGGTATTTATCGAGTAGAGCTGATCACATTTAGATTGATTAAATTTAGTCTCTCTACAGTACAGTTAGAGATTATCAAATATACTCAAGAGAAACTCAAGATCACCTTAAAGATCTTGAGTTTCTTAGTCTCTCTACAATAGAGTTAGTTGTAATTAAATCTTCTCTAGATAAATCACAATTGATTATCTCTAAGTCTACCGTATAGAGCGGATTGACTCTTGTCTCTACAGAATAAAGTTGATCGGCTTTAATATCTATAGAATAGTTTGATCGCCTATAGTTTCTATAGAGAGTATAGCTTCTCTAGACTAAAGCTGATCAATTCTAGTATTGAAATTTGATTTCATTACTACTTTCAATAGATTACTGCTGATCAACTCTAGTTTTTCTATAATCAAGATGATCCTAGACTCTATTTAGTAGAGCTGATCAATTCTGGATCTTCTGTAATCTCTCTATATAAGAGTTGATCAACGCTAGTTTCTCTATAACATAATTGAACAACTTACAAATGTCTACAATAGAATTGCTAAATTCTAGTCCTTCTAAAGTAGAGTTGATCAAATCTAGTCTCTTTACAGAAGAGTTGACTAACTTTAGTTTGTCTATAGTTAAGTGTATCAACTCTAGTCTTTCTATAGTAGAATTATCTAACTCTAGTTTCTCCATAATTGAGCGTATCAGCCCTAGTTTGTTTGTAATAGAGTTGAGTAAATGTTGTCTCTTGATAGAAGAGTCGATCAACTATAGTTTTTTTATAGTTAAGTATATCAACTCTAGTCTTTCTGTAGTAGAGTTGTACTTTCCTTATAATTGAGTTCATCAGTCCTAGTTTGTTTTTAATATTGTTGATCAACCGAGTTTTTCTAGAGTGGAGTTGATCAATTAGAGTTTCGCTATTGTTGATCAAGTTTACTCTCTGTATAGTGAATTTGTTCACTTGTTCTAAGACTAGGTCTACCATATAGAGCTGTCTCTTTAGAAAAGAGTTGATCTTCCATTTTATAGAGATCACATCGACTCTTGTCTACATAGAATATATTTGATTGTCTCCATTCTCTATAGAGTTGATAGTCTTTATTTTCTAGTTGATCTACTGTGTCTCTTTTGAACAGATTTTATCAACCCTAGATTCTATAGCGTATAATTGATCAACTCTAGTTTCTTACGATTAAAGCTGATCAATCATAGTTTCTCTATAGTAAAGTTTATCAACTGAAGTTTCTTTATAGTAGAGAGAATTGATAATCAAGTTGCTCTGGGGTTAAGTTAACCAACTCTAGTCTCTCTAGAGTAAACTAAGAGAGTCTATCTAGTTTATATTAATCAGATCGACTCTTGTCTACATAGAGTATAGAGATTCGACTGTAGTCTCTATAAAGTTGATCGTCTTAAGTCTCTAACAACATATCTGTAGTCTCTGGTCTCTATAGATTACAGTTGATCGTCCGTAGTATTTTTTATCAAATCTAGATTCTATAGAGCAAAATTGATCAACTATAGTTTATTTCGATTCAAACTGATCAATCATAGTCTCTCTATAGTGAAGCTTATCAACTTTAGTTTCTCTGAGGTATAGTTGATCAATTCTAGTTCCTCCTTAATTGTGTAATAAACTATTCTGGCTGTAATAAACTTAACTAGTCTGTCTAGTCTATTGATTAGATCGACTCTTTGGTCTCTATATTTAGTTGTTCTATGGATTACAGTTGATCCGTAATCTCTTTACAACAGATTTTATAATTAGTTTATTTATAGTTTCTATATATCTCTACTATAAAGATAGTTTCTTTATAGTTGAGATAAGTAATCAACTCAAGCCTAGGGTATAGTTGATCAATTCTAGTTCCTCTCTAATTGAGTTGACCAACTGTAATCTCTATAGAGAAGACTAAACTAGTATTTCTAGTTTATAGTTGATCGACTCTAGTCTTTATAGAGTTGATCGTCTTTAGTCTCTATACAAGACATTTGATAGTCTCTAGCCTCTAAACAACACATCTGATCGTCTCTAATCTCTATAGATTACAGTTGATCATCTGTAGTCTTTTTATAATAGATTTTATCAACTCTAAATTCTATTGAATAGAATTAATCAATTCTAGTTTCTCTAGATTAATGCTTATCGATCATAGTCTCACTATAGTAAAGTTTATCAACTCAAATTTCTCTGGGGTATAGTTGATCAATTCTAGTTCCTCTCTTGACCACTTCTAGTCTCTCTAGAGTAGACTAAACTAGTCTATCTTCAGTAGGATTGATGCATTCTGATCTTTCTATTGTAGGTCTGATAAACTCTGACCTCTCTGTAACAGAATTATCTTCATTACTTTATATATAATTGAGTTGATCATCACTAATTTATATTATTGATCAACCGAATTTCTCTAGAATAGAGTTTATCAAAGATAGTGTTTCTAGAGAAGAGTTGGTGAAATGTAGTCTCTTTATAGTAGATGAAATCAACTATAGTCTTTCTATAACAGAATTGATCAACTCTAGTCTCCTTGGTAGATAGAATCAACTCTTATCTCTCAATAGTAACATTGATCAAGATTATGACAACAAAAGGAAGTTGATTCACTGTTCTGTTAATCAAAGATAGTGTTTCTAGTGAAGATTTGGTAAACTCTAGTCCCTCTATAGTAGAGTTTATCAAAGGTAGTGTTTCAAGAGAAGAGTTGATGATTTCTAGTCTTCCTATAGTAGACGAAATCAACTATAGTCTTTCCATAACAGGATTGATCAACTCTAGTCTCTTTAGTAGATATGAACAACTCTTGTCTCTCCATAGGAACGCTGATCAACTCTTTGGCAACAACGTGAAGTTGATGTACTCTTCTCTCTGTATAATGGAGTTGTTCAACTCTAGTATAAAGTTGATAAATTCTTCTCTATCTCTCTCTTGGTGTAAAACAACTATTTAAAAGAACTTTTTCTACCTCCCCTCCTTACTTTTATATTTGTCATTTAGTTTTTTTTTCTCACAGTTCTGTTTAAAATGTGTCCTTTATATATTTTATTTTTATGTTTATTTTTATTTTATTTGTATGTCTGGTCTGTCAATTTTATCTATTAAATCACAATTTAAATAGTTGTTAAATAGAAATACAAATATGTATTTGTATGCATAATTGGAAATGTAAAATATTGATTAGATAAAATTTGTAAATAGTAAACATTTTTTTCTGGTTAAAAAAAAATGTTTGTAAAATTCAAAAAAAAAAAACAAAAAAATTATTTTGTGGTTTTAGAAATGAAAAGAAAAAAACTAAATAAAATTTCAAAATAAAACTTTGAAGCAAATGGATTAAAAAGTTTAAGATAAAAAACTTGAGATATAAGAAAATTATAGAAATTTTCCCAAGATTTTCCTAAGAAAAAGGATATCCCCTAAAAGCTTTAAGGTTTACATCTAAATACCAATAATCTATTCTAAATCTAAAATTCGCAAATATAATTTAGATTCCAAGAAAGAAACACATAAACTTGACTTACTAACCTCAATTTAGAAACCTTTCAAAAACCAATATACATTTAATGCTAGACTTTTAATTTAAAAACCTAACACTTTTATAGCCAAATGCCTTAACATGGCTTACGTCTGTAAGACTAGAGTAATACAAAAATTTATGTATTATTTTTGTTGTAGAAGAAAAAAAACACTCTTAAACTGTATTCAATGGTTTAACATTTTAACCACAAAATATGTTAAAACATTGTCATGAACTGAACTGAAAAAAAAACAACAACAACAACACTAACTAAAACACAGCAGTAATTCACAATCCATGCATGTATATCCTGTACACCTACATATATGCAATCCATATAGAGAAAATTACACATGTCTGTATAACCACACAAATACCATTACATATCCTCATACACTTATTTAAAACTCCTGCAAGATATTTTCATTTCCTTTTTTCCCCCAAACTTCATTGACTTTAATTTTGTTTTATTTTGCAAATCTATTGTTTTACTTAATGTTTTTTGATATTTTTATGAGTGTATTGTTGTAAATTGTATAGAAAAAACAATTTTTTTTACTTTGTGAGAGTTTGTGTATTGTATTTTAGATATTTTATAACAAATGTCTCTTGTGGGATATTTTGTCTATAAATTTATAGAAAATTGTTCAACCAACATCTAAATAGACATAAGACTTTTTACTCTAGCTGCTGGTGGGTGTTAAGGAATGGAATTGTGTTATTTGGTTTATTTTTCCCTTCTACTTTTGGCAAATGGGTGGCAGGGGTTTTGTGTAGATTTTAAAATAAACATTTATAATGAGTAGAACATGATAAAATGTATTCATTATGGGAATTTATGTTGAAAAGATATTTATTTTAAAGCATAAACTGTGGTCTTGTGTTGAAAGTTAGAATTTAAGGCAAAAAAAAAGCATTTATGGTTTAAAATTTAAAGCAAATTATTGTTATTTAAGAAAGTTATTAGTTTGTATAAAATTAACGAAAAAAAACAACTTAACTCATAAGAAATTAGGTTTTTGTTTAAATATCTACATACTAAAACAGAAAATCTCCAGTCTCTCTACAGAAATGATGAACAATTGCATCCAGTTCCTGTAGAGTATAGCTTTTCTACTTTATGCTGTCTATTAGGAAATTCATAAATTTTATCAGACTATAGACTATACTATAAACTATAGAAGTAATTATCGACTAGACTACAGACTTGACTATATAGTAAGCAATAAGATAGAAACTCAATTATATACTACATAATAAAGTACTCTATGGACTAGACTATATACTAAACCAAAGACTATACTATAGACTAGAATATAGACTAGAATATAGACTAGACTATAGACTAGACTATAGACTAGACTATAGACTAGACTATAGACTAGACTATAGACTAGACTATAGACTAGACTATAGACTAGACTATAGACTAGACTATAGACTAGACTATAGAATAGACCATAGACTTTATTAAAGACTATACTTTAGACTAGACTATAGACTATACTCTAGGCTAGACTAGAGACTAGAACGTTTTTAAAAACAGAACATTTCCATTTCAAAAAGAAAATATTTATTGTGATATTCTACTGCTCTTGACAACATCTGTACGTATACGTGTTATTTAATTACTGATATTATTAATATTAAGTATACGCCTACGAAACTTTCGAAAGTGGAAATATTTTTTGTTTTTAAATTTTTACAATTTAATCTTGATGATAAAGTAGTTTTAATTGTATTTTTTTACAATTTTACTACAACTTAGCTTTCTCTAAGACTAAAACTTAAATTTTTTAAATTCAAATAAAATAAATAAACTGTTCCTTTTTAGCGTAAAAATTGTTAAATTTTCCAGCATTATACATATAATTACTATAGAAATATAATATTTTCGTCCCTATTTTAGTATATTTAATAAACTTAATTCATTTTGATCACTTCTAAACGTGATGACAATACCATAAAATGACCATATAGAAACACACGCATCCATAAAAAAAGAAACCCCCGAATTAATTACATTTACTTATTACCAACACCAGCAATATGCAAACTGCACAAAGGTCCTTTAGACTCTCACACACATACATACATTGTTTGGGTGGGCATGTGTATGTGCGACAGTGTAATTGCATAAGTAGTGGTAGTAGTTTCTACCATAAATATTTTGCGAAAAAATTCATTTATTCTGCAAAGTGGCAGGGAAAAAATATAAGAATTCGTAAAAAAAAAACTAACAAAAAATGTATGTACTATAGAGGTGGTAAATATTTAACCTCTATGCCATAACAATAAAAACTACAGATTTTTTTACTACTACCACTACAACAATTGCCATCCGTATAGTGGAAGCAGAGAAAAAAACGCTGGAATAAAATAGTGTAAATCCTATTAAACATGCTGTAAAAATATAAACCCTATTTGGTTTCATGTCTGTGCTAGTGTAAGCGCCTCTTTCTCTCGAATTTTGCCCCTACAATTTTGTTTGTGTAGTAGTATTTGTTTGTATAGAGTGAAAGTATCTGTAAGTTGGAAAAAAAACCCACAAACACTTGAATACATAAACGGATTTAAAAAGAATTTGATTTATTTTAAAATATTATTTATACGCTGGAAAAGATGCGAACGATTTTTAGGAGATTTAGAATTAAGAAAAAATAATTCAAATTTAAAGAATTTATTGCTAAAATTTGAAAACAGAAGAACTGTTTAAAACAAAGACCTGGAACCAGATATCGATTCCGGAATGAGACTTCGATAACAGACTACTCAGCTACTTAACTAACTAACAAACTAACTAACTAACTAACTCACCAACTAACTAACTAACTATCTATCTATCTATCTATCTATCTATCTATCTATCTATCTATCTATCTATCTATCAATCTATCTATCTTTCTATCTATCTATCTATCTATCTATCTATCTATCTAT
>NC_060953.1:11998366-12088154 GCF_022045245.1 Lucilia cuprina | reverse complement strand
AGTCTATAGTCTAGTCTATAGTCTAGTCTATAGTCTAGTCTATACTCTAGTCTATAGTATAGTCTATAGTCTAGTCTATAGTCTAGTCTATAGTCTAGTCTATAGTCTGGTCTATAGTCTAGTCTATAGCCTAGTCTATAGCCTAGTCTACAGCCTAGTCTATAGTCTAGTCTGTAGTCTAGTCTATAGTCTATTGTCTAGTATATAATCTAATCTATCGTCTAGTCTATAGTCTAGTCTGTAGTCTAGTCCGTAGTATAGTCTATACTCTAGTCTATGGTCTAGTCTTTAGTATAATCTATACTTTAGTCTATGGTGTAGTCTTTAGTCTATTCTATAGTCTTGTCTGTAGTCTATAGTCAGGATTATAGACTTAGTTAGTTAGTTATTTAGTTAGTTAGTTAGTTAGTTAGTCAGTTAGTTAGGTAGTTAGTTAGTTAGTTAATAAGTTAGTTAGTTAGTTAGTTAGTTAGTTAGTTAGTTAGTTAGTTAGTTAGTTAGTTAGTTAGTTAGTTAGTTAGTTAGTTAGTTAGTTAGTTAGTTAGTTAGCTAGTTAGTTGGTTAGTTAGTTAGTTAGTTAGTTAGTTAGTTAGTTAGTTAGTTAGTTAGTTAGTTAGTTAGTTAGTTAGTTAGTTATTTAGTTATTTAATCGTGAAATTTTCCTCCCATTGTGCTTTTTGTTAAGTATCTGTATGTGTTGACCATGTTCTATTTGTCCTTTGCAAATAGAAATATTATCTTGAACTTTGTAAGTTTTTGTGCAGTTTTTTGTTGTTTTTGGTGTTAAATTAACATGTGTTCCAACACAATTGTTAAGATTTTTTTCAAGTTTTGTTGTTTTGTTTTCCTTTTTAAATTAAATAACAACAAATCTAAACTCACATGTATACATATAGACATATGGACACTGAAGAAAACTATATTGTTTTTATATAAGATTTTTTGTTTTATACTATATATTATTTATTCTTTTTATTAGATTTCCTATGACAAAGTCAGCTATTTTATAAACACAGTTGATACTTTTCATATTTTACACTATTTTCATCAACACTTGTATTAGCGAGTTACCAGATTAATGATAATAGTTTAGAAAAACTAATATGTAAACATGAACATAAACACGCCTATAAAAATATTATATACTTAAACCGCAAATAACAACATGTAACAATTTTGTTACAACAAAACTCACTAAAGTCCTTTAATTCTAAACAACAAATGTCCTGTTTTATTTCAATGACCATAAATGTTAAGCCAACAACAAAAACATTAAAAATAAACAGTTTGAATGAAAGAGAGAGAGAGAGATGGACAATAAAAAAATTATTGTCCCTGAGATGGGTTTTTAATCGTTAAAAGTATATATGGAAGTAAAAACACCATTTCCATTAGAATAAAGCAATATATTTGAATATATAAAGACATTTAAAAAATTATAAACAATTATATAGTTTCTTTCGGAAATGCTGTTATCCTGTAAACAACTGCAAGTGTTATGACTTGAGTTATAAAAAATATTTGTTAGGTTGTTTTGTTTTTATTATAACAGCCACCCGGAAAAAATGCATTATTTGAAATTGATCATAAATGCTATATTATTTTTTTTTTCGTTCCATATAGAGCTCCACCATTGGTTCGCTTGCTCGCTCGTTTCGAAAGCATAAATATAAATTGCTTTTTACGTTAACAGTGGCAGCATCTATAAAACAATATGGTTTTTAGGCATTTAAATATTATTTCAAAAATGAACATAAAAATTTGAATAGTCATATAAAAAATTGTATGCAATATAAACTTGGACATAAACCAGAATCTATGGATGAATGTGACTTAAATGTCAAATATGTATGTTCTGGTGTGAGGGAGTTGAAAATGTTTAACAAATTGGAAAACCATATGGAAATTGTTTGGTAGATTAATAATGTGTTAAGAGGAAAAATATATAAAAAAAGGATTAAATTTTAGAATAACAAAATTAAGAGTTCTTTATGGTTTTAAAAATCAAATAAAAATTCGATTTATTTCGAAATTGATTCAAATAGTAAAATCTAAAAAAATATTTTTCATATTGGTAGGCTGTCTAATGAAACTATGTGCTTTATTAAGTAAGTATGTAACTACCTAACTAACTAACTAACTAACTAACTAACTAACTAACTAACTAACTAACTAACTAACTAACTAACTAACTAACTAACTAACTAACTAACTAACTAACTAACTAACTAACTAACTATCTAACTAACTAACTAACTAACTAACTAACAAACTAACTAACCAACTAACTAACTAACTAACTAACTAACTAACTAACTAACTAACTAACTAACTAACTAACTAACTAACTAACTAACTACCTATCTAACTATCTAACTAATTAACTAACTAGACTATAAACTAAACTAGTTAAGACTACACTATAGACAAGACTATACTAGACTATAGACTAGATTATAGACTAGACTATAGACTAGACTATAGACTAAACTATAGACTAGACTACAGACTAGACTATAGACTATCCTATAGACTATACTATAGAATAGACTATGGACTAGACTATAGACTAGACTATAGATTTGACTTTAGACTAGACTTTAGACTAGACTTTAGACTAGACTATAGACTAAACTATAGACTAGACTATAGACTAGACTATAGACTAAACTATAGGGAAGACTATAGACTAGACTTTAGACTAGACTATAGACTAGACTATAGACTAGACTATAGACTAGACTATAGACTAGACTATAGACTAGACTATAGACTAGACTATAGACTAGACTATAGACTAGACTATAGACTAGACTATAGACTAGACTATAGACTAGACTATAGACTAGACTATAGACTAGACTATAGACTAGACTATAGACTAGACTATAGACTAGACTATAGACTAGACTATAGACTAGACTGTAGAGTAGGCTATAGACTAGACTATATATTCTGTGTGTCTGCCCGTCTATGTAAACGTTGTAATCAAGCTACAGGTTGCAATTTTCTATAAAATTTGACACATGATTTTCTTTGCCAGGGACAAAGACTTTTGAAAATAGTTAAAATCTGTCCATTATTTTACATACAGTTTAATTTAAATCAATAGATGTAATAGGATTTAAAATTAAGTTAAACGTTTGTAAACTCCATTAAACTTTAGTTTTGAACTGACCCATAGTCCCTGTTACACATGTATATATAGACACAAATAGGAAAAAATAACAATCGAATATTATACCGGATGAAGTTTTTTTTGTTTTGTTTTTGTTGTTTCCTTTTTTTAAATATTATTTGTGGTGTTGTGTGAATACAATGAGTAAAGCCAAAATAACAGAAAATCAATTTGGAAAATTGCAGTAAAAATAATGTCAGAAACAGGAAATACAATGCATTCACACATACATGCAAACATTTATACATTTATAATATAGTACGTATACATAAACAAAAAAAAAACCCTGAAACTGTAAAATGTGTGTAACAGAACAAAACTAGAAAAAAACTACATTAAAACTTTGTTTTTAAACAAAAAAGAAGTTAAATTAATGTATATGAGGTTTTGTTACTGGGGTAAACCTTTTGTTTTTACTCCTATACGAATTGGTGTGGTTGGTACTGGGTAAAGTTTATTATTTTAAAATGTTCTTTATTTAGAAAAAGGATATTGGAAGGACATACTAGTAGCATGTTTGTATTTTGTTTGTTTTTTTCTTAGAAATGTTCTTTAAGCCAAACAAATTTTGCTCATAATGTTAAGATATAAATGTCTTGATATTAATTAGCTGGTAGTTTTTTTTTTTCATCTTCTCTACAACAACAATTTTGTTTGCTTGTAAATTGATTTTAAACGACACATATACAACCTTAAGCGAAATGAAAGAATGAAAGAAAATCCGCATAAACACAAAACAGAATACATGTCTGCTTTAGATATGTTTAAAGAAGACAAGCGAGGGCAGTAGTAAAAGTTATTTAAATAAGTTTAACACTGTTAAGTACTCAATCTATAGATAATCTGTAAATTAAGCCTTAAAAACCCTTAATTAAAAAATTTCTTAAAAAAAACTTCTCTTACCATCCTCGTTTTCTAACTAACATAAGAATATCTTTGTCTATATGTGGTGTAAATGACTAAAGGATAAGAACAACTTGTATTTCATTACATTTACAATTTAAGTATAAAAATTTCTTGTTTTGTTTCTCTTTCTCTCTCTCTCCCTCTCAAAAAATACGCTAAAAGACATCGACAATGAGAGATGTGTGTATTATGTCTAGAAGAATATGGTTAAAAAACCAACAACAACAGAAAAAGTATGGGAAATATTTATCTTGTTAAGGAAAAAATTGATAAATTAAGTGTATACATTATAACCGCAAATTTGTCACAAGTTACAACTGGAGAAAAACATAGAAAAATACATAGACAACAAAAAACCAACTCATGTGGTGGAGACTTTTTTCTAAAGAAAATTTTCTTAAAATTGAATTCTATAAGCACCACATGACGTATGAGTAATAGGAATATATAAAGAGCCAATTTTAAACGAAAATAAAAAAGAAGAAAAGACATTTTGTAGGAAATTGAGTTATTTTACTAAATCGTATAAATCTTTAAAGAAAATGCAATATGAAGGCTTTATTAAGCTTTCATATTAAAACTAATTTAAGTGCAAATTTACCTTCGCGACGTTTAGTCATCTTGACTCGATGCGAAGGCTTATGTGTGATGACCCATGTAGGCCGTACTTGTAGGGCTACCCATGCCAGAGGGGCTCATGACGAGCACATACTAAGAAATACCCCTCCCACGACTGGTAGCATCTGTTTCTACCCGATGGGGCTGCTACCAGTCCAAGTACTTGTCAAAAGATCTATACTCATCCTTAGGATGAGTAGGAAAGATACCGTTTGGTATCTTTAGATCGCTTAACTCCACGACGGTCCTTTTAAATCCACCAGCGTATGTTTCCACATTGAGCGGCTTGGTGTTCTGCAAGCACATCATATGCAGAATTGTATACTTGGCAGCAAGTACAAAATGCACACCGATTCAAAGTCCAATGTCCGACAAGAAAACGTGCACCGCATATCCGGTAAGGGGCCTAACAATCTCCGGAGATCCTATCCCCAAGGCGAAGGAGACAGTCCTCTCTAGAATGAGCTAAGGGAAAATTGGCCGTTCTGGAAAACGGCAACTTTCTGAGGAGGAGACTAATCTTCAGGGCCGAATCCGTTTCCCCCCAAGACGCATGACAGAACCCTCGGTGAAGTGGTTGAGAACCAATTCACGCGTGCTGTGAATTGGTTCTCAACCACTGACATTAATGGCGCTATGTCTCCATCTAGATGGGACATAGTGCGAAAAAAGCTGATGGGGGTGTTCTGGGAAGTTCGTAAACAGAACCCTGGTCTCCCCACAGTGCGAGGACGGTGGTTGGTTTCACAACAGAATGAAGCTAATGGCCTGTTCTAGCGAGTGCTCAGCTTTGCTCCTAAAGCAGGCTGTGTTGCTGCTTAAGGATCTGTGGGAAGGCGCAAAGCTTTAATTCCTGCGGAACCACATAAAAAGGCGCACTGGAGCTTCTACAGGTTGGCAATCCGCATCTTCCAACTCAAGACTGGTTGTTATAGTTTTAATAGTTAAAATTAAACATTAATTTTACTCCAAAATAAAGCTTGATTTGCAAATCTAATATAGTTCAAATTAAGGGACTACTACGGTAATGAACAGGCAGATGAGATTGCCAGAACAGGTTCTGCTCTTGACATCTTCGACGCCGTTTCAGTAGCAACTTCGTTAAGTTTTATCAAGAGTAATATCCTCAGATTCTTTCTTCAAAAAGCTGAAAACAGGTGGAATAACCTAGACACATGTAAAGGGGCCAAGTTATTGTGACCTTTTTCAATGATCGAGGCTGATACGCAAGTCGGCTTGGTCTCCCTTACAATGAACATTGTCGCAGTTTCAAAGACAGGGAAACGGAAGAAACGGTCTTCCATCTCCTCTGCGAATGCCCTGCTCTGGCTGTAAAGAGAAACCGCTTCCTTGGAAATCACTTCATATCTAACCTTGGTGAGATAACTGAGTTTAGGCTCAATGATATCATCAGATTTCTCACAGACGCGGGCTGGATCTAAGAAAGAAAGCTTTTTATATACAAAAGCTTTTATCAAAAAAAAATGTATGTAAAAAAAGCTTTCAAAATAAATCATTATTATAGAGAAATGCTTTCAAATAATAAATTTGTATAAATACAAAAGCTTTTAATAGGTTTACTTATATAGAGACGATTTCATAACAAAGCTTTTTATTAAAAATAAAGTTTTTTATTTAAAAGCTTTTCTACATAAAAAAGTGGTTTTATAATACAAAAGATTATATATTGAAATTCTTGTATAAAAACGATTCTATAAAAAAAAGCTTTTTATTTTTACAAAAGCTGTTATTCTCCGACTTAAACCAAAAATAATAAAGCTTTTACTTTTCTGTATTTAAACATTAATTTTATATATTTATTTAACTAAAAAAACCTGCTAATCTTTTTAGCCCTGATAAAGCTCTTATAAAACCTTTTTACTGCGTTATAATTAAAAACCAATTTTTCTGTTTTATTAACAAATACAAAAATCTCTACCTTTAGAAGCAAATTATTGACTAATACTTTCTAATTAGGCTTTTATCCATCTTAACTATTCGATTTAATTATACAGCCTAAACCAAATAAATTTTTGTTTATTAAACTCCCCAATTAAATCCCAATGCAAAAGGACAACAAATTTTATCGAAACAAACAAACAAACAAAAATTTAATGACCGGATTTATTTGTTTGGATGATAAATTTGTGTACGCCATTACTTTTTAACCCAATTAAAAAGGATTATATATCCTGTAACAAATTTGTTCAGTAATTATAAGGCTTTTTCTTCCACTCTTTCATATTTTAACCTACAAACAAAAACAAAAACTAAATAGGAAATTCCGTTTTTCAATTTTGTTTTAGGTTGTTGTTTTTTTCGGAATTACCAAAAAAATATATATATATTTGTGTTAAGTATAACACAGCCAAACAAATGCACCTCTGCGTATTAGTTATGTTGGGCGAATAACAACAACTACAATAATGGCAAACAAAAAACATAGAAAATCTATTACAAATGGTTACAAACTAAACCTCATATTTGTTTGGCTTTAAAATGAAAGAGACTGAAAAAAAAAAAGAACTAGAAATGAACAAAATATAATTTTTGTTGAAAAATATGAATTTGTTCAGTACTTTTATGCAGCACATGTGATCAATGGAGCTTTTAATATGATATAATGTTTGTAGCTGAAATTAAGCTTTAATATGTAGTCGTATTTAAGCTTTTAAAGAAAATCTCAAAATACAGCTTTAACAGCAGCTTTGTTTATAGTTGAATTAAAGCTTTAATGTGTGGTGTACTTTTAGGGGAAATTAAAGCTTTAATATGTGGTAAACTTTGAGGTGAAAATAAGTTTTGATCATAGGTCTAATTTTAATTTAAACTATGGCTTAATCACATGTCAGTTAGTTGTCAAAATTAAGATTTAACAATATTCACTATTAAGCTTTAATCAAAGCTTTATTTTTAGCCGAAATATACATAGAAAAACTTTTAAAAGCTTTTTTATATAGCACTTAAGGAATAAAGCTCTCAAAACTTTTAAAGGTTTTTTTTACATAGCTCCATAGGAATAAAACTCTCAAAAAGCTTTTTTACAGAAAATGTAAAAAAAAAATTTTAAACTTTTTTAAGGTAAGCTTTCAAAATGCTTTCTTAATTGTAAAGCTTTCAAAAACCTTATTTAGAGATTTTTTAAATGCTTTTTTATAGAAGAACTTTCATAAAGCTTTTTTTTTAAGGAAAGCTTTTAAAAAGTTTTAAAAGGAAAATCTTTCAAACAAATTTTTTAAGAAAAGCTTTCAAAAAGTTTTTTTTAAGAAAAGCTTTCAAAAAGTTTTTTATGAAATGCTATAAAAAGTTGTTATGAATATTTTTTAAAAAGTTTTTTTTACGAAAGCTTTCAAAAAGTTTTTTATGAAAAGATTTCAAAAAGTTTTTTAAGAAAAATCTTTCAAAAAGTTTTTTAAGAAAAGTGTTTTATGAAAAGCTATAAAAAGCTTTAGTGAAAAGTTTTTAATTTTTTTTTTTTATGAAAGCTTTCAAAAAGTGTTTAAAGAAAAATCTTTCAAAAAGTATTTTTAAGAAAAGCTTTCAAAAAGGTTTTTTTAAGAAAAGCTTTCAAAAAATTCTTTTTATGAAAAGCTTTAAAAAAGTTTTTTTATGAAAAGCTTTTGAAAAGCTTTCGAAAAGTTTTTTATGAATGCTTTTTTATGAAAAGCTTTCAAAATTTTTTTAGAAAGGCTTTTTATGGAAAAGCTCTAATAAAGCTTTTTGCTATATCTTTTTATCAATATAATCTTTTTAGCAATATAAGAACTTTAAAAAGCTTTTATTAACTTAATTAATTTCTAAAAAAATTTGTTTATATAGAATAAGACTTTAAAAAGGATTTTTTTAGAAAAACTTAATAAAAAATTATTCTTAAGCTTTCAAAAGTCGTTTTGATAGATTATCTATCAAAAAGCTTTAATATAGAACATCTTTTATATGGTTTTTTTTTAAAGGAAAATTTTTTATATGAAACAGAGTTTAAAAAAGCTTTTATAGATAAATCCAAAAGCTTTTTTAAAGAATATCTTAAAAATCAATTTTATAGTAAACTTTTCAACGTTTTTTAAAGAAAAACATTGAAAAAAGCTTTTATAGAAAATTCCAAAAGTTAAAAATGTCTTTAAAATATAAGCCCTTAAAGGGTATTGTAATGTGTTGTATTGTAACACTTAAACAATTATGCAATTCTCCCTTTTTTACTGCAACAACAACAAATTTCTAACACAATAGTGTTAGTGTTACCAACCGCATAGTGAACAAATTGTTGGAATAAAAGAAAAGCAAAAAACAACAAAAACAAACAACAAATTGTGAGACCTTTAAAATAAATGTTAGTTGGTAAACAAACAAATACAACAACAGAAAAAAATTATACAAATAGAGAGGTTTTTGCAGGTGGCAACTTTCAACTCTAACTCACACTCTATTGCTTTGCAAAATGAACACAAATAAATATTTTTACCCATACATAAATAAATGTTTGGTTTGGAGTGAGATTTAACTCCCCCAAAAATATGCAATGTTTAAAAAAAAAAACACAAACAAACGGAAATAAATACATAATGACAAAATATGGCATCCGTTCAGGTGAACTCTGCCAACAATAATAAACACATAAATGCATTTGTTAGAAGAGAGTTTAGAAAAAACTTTTTAAAGAAAATGAAAAGTAAATTTAATATTAAACTAGAAAATATGAAATAAAAATGGAAAAAATTGAAAATAAACTTTTTATAAAGGAACTATAAATTTTCCATAAAAAAGAAAAATTTCCACATATTTCCTTTTGTAACGCTGCGTGGCTGTTGTAATTAACAATCTTTAGTTTTGCTAACTATGGTAATACTATTATGGATGTATAACGAACAAAATAACTGGGAACAAACTTGGTTATTTTTTTTTTTCGCTTTCTCACTCTCTTCTCTATGCATTCAAGTGGTAATTGAGAATCTGTGAAGTAGTTAGTAGACATGTATGAATGTTTGAAAAGATGTATTTTAAAAATGATGAAAAGTTGAAGAGGTACAACTAGGGAATGTAAACACAAAGTGTTATTAAAATTAACTAAAAAAATCAACAAAAATTTCTACTGTGCAAATGGAAAGCTAAAACCTTTCATATTTATCCGTCAATATATAGCTGAATAGTAAGCAACTTCTAATGCGAAAAGCTTTTCTCACTGATCCTTTGGTTCAACCCTGTTACCTTTTTATTAACACACGACTTTAAACTTGTTTCAGTTCACTATTTTTTCCTCTCTCTCTCTGCCTTTAATAAAACACCAATTTTTTCTTCTAACTTTCTTCATATTCAACTTTTTTTCCAACTCTCTGCTATTGCTGCTATTTTTTTAGCAAAACATTGCAAGTACTTGCCGTTTTTTTTTTGCATTTTTTAATTAAAAGTTTCCAACGATTTGGTATTAAATTGAGCGCTATAGAAATAAATAATTGTGGCTCTAAAAAAAAAAAACAAACAACTATGATATAGCATAAAAATAAATCCTAAAAAATAATAAAAAATAAAACGTTAAATAATAACAATAAAACATGTGAACACCGGAGAGTTGCAAATTACAAAAAAAAAGAGCAAAGTTAAATGAAATCAAAGGAAACGTATATGAGGCGCAAATGAAATGGAATCGTAGGGACTAATATTAAAAACAATTTTTAAATATTTGATACAAAAAAGTATTCAAAAGATAAAAATGTTCATTTTTATCAAAAAATATTTAAAACATACACTAGACTATACACAAGACTAAAAAACAACCAATAGACAAGTCTATAAATACGCTCTAGACTTGGAACAGACTATAGACTTGACAAATGACTAGACTGTAGACTGGACAATAGAGTAGGCAATAGAATAGACAATAGATTAGACTATAGACTAGACAATAGACTAGACTATAGACTAGACAATAGATTAGACTATAGACTAGACTATAGACTAGACTATAGACTAGACTATAGACTAGACTATAGGCTAGACTATAGACTAGACTATAGACTAGACTGTAGACTAGACTATAGACTAGACAATAGACTAGACAATAGACTAGACTATAGACTAGACTATAGACTAGACTATAGACTAGACTATAGACTAGACTATAGACTATAGACTAGACTATAGACTAGACTATAGACTAGAGTATAGACTATAGTATAGACTAGAGTATAGACTAGATTATAAACTAGACCATAGGCTAGACTATAGACCAGACAATAGACTCGACTAGACTAAACTGGACTTGACTATGGACTAGACTATAGATCAGACTATAGACTAGACTTCATTTCAGACTGTACTATATACTATAGACTAGACTGTAGACTAAATTATAGACTAGACTAAAGTGTAGACTATACACTAGACTATATACTAGATTATGGCCTAGGCTATTGACTATTACTTGCTACTATAGTCTGTACTATAAACTAGACTATAATTTTTAAATTGTAAATTAAAAACAAATCACAAACCACTGTTAATCCACTTTTGGTCATAGTTTACACAAAGAGCATGTTTAAATTGTTATTGTTTCTGCTGTTTTTTACAACAAATGATAAAATGCTCCAAAGTTGTGTCAACTACTTTAGGGAACAAACACTCCAATACAATCTTACAGATTCACATAGCCGTTACAGTGAAGTTTTTTTAAAGAAATATCACCGTTAACTTTGTACTTTAAACAGTTACAAAATATTTATTATTCCATGAATAAAGCATGGCGGTTATTTGAAAAAAATGTAGTTATATTTACTAAAGCCATATTAAAAATGTTTAAATTTTGTTTTTTTTTTTAATTTTTTTCATGCCCCTTTTGCTCTATGCAACTGCATCGTCATAAAAACTCATCATAATACGAGGATAATGTAGGATGTGTTACTTTATTTTTCTACTAACACAAATGCACTATAATATTACCAGCTAAAAAAAATTCAAGAGGAAACAGCATTTTTGTATGTTAGTTGTGCTGCTGCTGCTTTGTTCAGATTTGTTTGAAATATTGTAAAGTTTAGTTTTTGTTATTCGGTTTTTCTAGCACAAGTCCCCTGTTGGCCGGAGTTGGGCTTTTTTTGTTTGGTTTGCTGTTTTATGTTTGACTGAAATGTTTTCGTAAAAAAAATTAGAAAAAACTATATATAAATGAACGGAAAGGTAAATAAAAATAAAGTAAATTTACACACTATGGTGGTACTTAAAATAATGAAATTATAATGCAAACACAACAAAACTATATAAAAGAATAAAAGTTTAAAAAATAATTTAAAAGTGTATATATTTATAATACAGAAACTCGTTAAATATAGAAGTTCCAAATACTGTTACAATTGGCCGACACAACTAAAACAAATTTAATTAAATTTGTAAAAATTATTTAGTCTTTTTTATTCTACTGAACTTCCCATTACTTTTCCATTTAAAGAAAAAATAATTAGCAAATATATAGCAATACAACTATTCTTAGTCATTGTATTTATATGAAGTTGTTAGCCTTACACTATGCCATCATATTGCAATTCAATCAGAGCTTCATTAGGGTATTGTGATATTGTGTGTATGTGATCTCATAATAAACTCTTGGGTAGATACTTAATTATACTGCTCAATAGTCTACTGACTAGGCTATTGACCAAACTATTAACTAAACTCTTGCTAAGATTAGCAAATAAAATAGACAATAGACTAGACTATCGACTCGACTATAGACTAGCCTATAGACTTTAGTAAAGACTAGACTATATATCAGACTATAGAATAGACAATAAACAAGACAACAGAATGCACTATATACTAGTCTACAGACTGCACTATATGCTTGACTTTAGATTAGACTATAGACTAGACTATAGACTAGACTATAGACTAGACTATAGACTAGACTATAGACTAGACTATAGACTAGACTATAGAATAGACTATAGACTAGACTATAGACTAGACTATAGACTAGTCTATAGACTAGACTAAAGACTAGACTATAGACCAGACTATAGGCTAGACTGTAGACTAGACTATATACTAGACTATAGACTAGACTATAGACTAGACTATAGAATAGACTATAGACTAGATTATAGACTAGACTATAGACTAGACTATAGAATAGAGACTATAGACTAGACTATGGACTAGACTATAGACTAGACTATAGACTCGACTATAGAGTAGACTATAGACTAAACTATAGACTGGACTATAGACTGGACTATAGACTAGACTATAGACTAGACTATAGACTAGACTATAGACTAGACTATAGACTAGACTATAGACTAGACTATAGACTAGACTATAGACTAGACTATAGCCTAGACTATAGAGTAGACTATAGACTAGACTATAGACTAGACTATAGACTAGTCTATAGACTAGACTATAGACTAGACTATAGACTAGACTATAGACTAGACTATAGACTAGACTATAGACTAGACTGTAGACTAGACTATAGACTAGACTATAGACTAGACTATAGACTAGACTATAAACTAGACTATAGACTAGACTATAGACTAGACTACAGATTAGACTATAGACTAGACTATAGACTGGACTATAAACTAGACTATAGACTAGACTATAGAATAGACTATAGACTAGTCTATAGACTATACTATAGACTAGACTATAGACTAGACTATAGACTAGACTATAGACTAGACTATAGACTAGACTATAGACTAGACTATAGACTAGACTATAAACTAGACTATAGACTAGACTATAGACTAGACTATAGACTAGACTACAGACTAGACTATAGACTAGACTATAGACTAGACTATTGACTAGACTATAGGCTAGACTATAGACTAGACTATAGACTAGACTATAGACTAGACTATAGACTAGACTATAGACTAGACTATAGACTAGACTATAGACTAGACTATAGACTAGACTATAGACTAGACTATAGACTAGACTATAGACTAGACTATAGACTAGACTATAGACTAGACTAGACTATAGACTAGACTAGACTATAGACTAGACTAGACTATAGACTAGACTATAGACTAGACTATAGACTAGACTAGACTATAGACTAGACTATAGACTAGACTATGGACTAGACTAAGGACTAGACTAAGGACTAGACTAAGGACTAGACTAAGGACTAGACTAAGGACTATACTAAGGACTAGACTAAGGACTAGACTATAGACTAGACTTTATCTATGACAGCGACTTTACTATGCTCAGATTAATACCAGGCTATTCTCCTATATTCTTTTGCTATTATTTGAATTAAAGTTATTGCGTTCTAAGCATGAATCTTCATATTCCTCTTTAATATTCGTCCCACCAGTTACAAACAATTTATGCATATTTCGCTCTATCTCTTTCTCTTCTTCCTATCTCACTTACATATTACAGATTGTCGTTTAAAATTAAACTGAAAACTTTTACGAACAATTTTAATTATGTTGGTCAATGCAGCGTAATGTTGCATTGTTCAATAGCAAGACAATATCGACAGTTAAACAGATGTTCCTGTCTATTTCACTTACATTTGCAGGCAACTGTAGCACTTGCTTTTTTAGTTACTTTCAGCTTTGTTATACTTCTATACAATTCAATGGAAAGTTTAAACAATAGCAGTAGCTACAACAATAACAAAAGCAACAACAGCAGCAGCAGAAGCTAAAACAAAACTATAATAAAAGGTTCTTTAATGTTTTTCTGTAACAAACCGGAGATTTTTGCTCAAGTTTAGTTTGTAAATTCATTATAGTTTTTATGCAGTGGCTGTGTGTTGAATAAAGTGTATCTATGTATGTGTGTCTATGTGTTAGTAAATGGAAATCAAATTAGAAAATTTTTCCTATTGACTTTTTGTTTGCACTTGGCCATCTAACAACTAACAACAACAGCAACAACAACATAATGTCATACGGTTTTAAATCATCGTGAAAAATAAATGTTTGTTATAAATCTACTAAAAGTTTTACGTTGACAGTTACCAATGGCAATAATTCTTTTTATGGACCGTGTGAGTTTGTATAAATTGAAAATTTATTAAAATTTCCACTTGCCACTGTCGGGGGTTACCATGTCTGCAAAAAGTTTTGCGACTCCAATTCAACTTATATCATAGTCTAGTTATATTACTTTTGCTTTAGTGCAACCCTGTCACACAATTTAGTTTCCTTTCATAGTTTTACAATACAGTAGTAGGCTGTGCATAAATTTTGTGATTATATTCCGATAATAACTTGTGTTATGTGTCAAAGTTCTATGTTGTATAATGATTTTCTGTTTATGTTCGTTACAATAATCAATAATTGCACTGAGAAGAAAAATGCAGAAAAAAGTTTTAATTAGATTTTGAAAATCAACGAATTGAGTTTATGCAAATCAACAGCATCATCATCAATCAGATGTTATTGCCCTTTTTTGGGAAACAGCAACGCCAAATAAATATTAACTTAATACAAAGTTTTATTATTTTTCGTTTGTTAAATAAACCTAACCTTAATTAAGTAAATTTCTAATCATAATGACAGAGATAAGTTAAATTTAGAATTGGTTTATAATCTGGTCTATATAGTATATAGTATAGTATATAGTATAGTTTATAGTCTAGTATACAGTCTAATATATAGTTTATTATATAGTCTATTTTATGGAACAGTCTATAGTCTAGTCTTTAGTCTAGTCTTTAGTCTAGTCTATAGTAGAGTCTTTAGTCTAGTCATAAGTCTAGTCTATAATCTAGTCTATAGTCCAGTCTATAGTCTAGTATATAGTCTAGTCTATAGTCTGGTCTATAGTCTAGTCTATAGTCTAGTCTATAGTCTAGTCTATAGTCTAGTCTATAGTCTAGTCTATAGTCTAGTCTATAGTCTAGTCTATAGTCTAGTCTATAGTCTAGTCTATAGTCTAGTCTATAGTCTAGTCTATAGTCTAGTCTATAGTCTAGTCTATAGTCTAGTCTATAGTCTAGTCTATAGTCTAGTCTATAGTCTAGTCTATAGTCTAGTCTATAGTCAAGTCTATAGTCTAGTCTATAGTCTAGTCTATAGTCTAGTCTATAGTCTAGTCTATAGTCTAGTCTATAGTCTAGTCTATAGTCTAGTCTATAGTCTAGTCTATAGTCTAGTCTATATTCTAGTCTATAGTCTAGTCTATAGTCTAGTCTATAGTCTAGTCTATAGTCTAGTCTATAGTCTAGTCTATAGTCTTAGTCTATATTCTAGTCTATAGTCTAGTCTATAGTCTAGTCTATAGTCTAGTCTATAGTCTAGTCATAGTCTAGTCTATAGTCTAGTCTATAGTCTAGTCTATAGTCTAGTCTATAGTCTAGTCTATAGTCTAGTCTATAGTCTAGTCTATAGTCTAGTCTATAGTCTAGTCTATAGTCTAGTCTATAGTCTAGTCTATAGTCAAGTCTATAGTCTAGTCTATAGTCTAGTCTATAGGTCTAGTCCTATAGTCTAGTCTATAGTCCTAGTCAATAGTCTAGTCTATAGTCTAGTCTATAGTCTAGTCTATAGTCTAGTCTATAGTCTAGTCTATAGTCTAGTCTATAGTCCTAGTCTATAGTCTAAGTCTATAGTCTAGTCTATAGTCTAGTCTATATAGTCTAGTCTATAGTCTAGTCTATAGTCTAGTCTATAGTCTAGTCTATAGTCTAGTCTATAAGTCTAGTTCCAATAGTCTAGTCTATAGTCTAGTCTATAGTCTAGTCTATAGTCTAGTCCAATAGTCTAGTCTATAGTCTAGTCTATAGTCCTAGTCTATAGGTCTAGTCTATAGTCTAGTCTATAGTCTAGTCTATAGTCTAGTCTATAGTCTAGTCTATAGTCTAGTCTATAGTCTAGTCTATAGTCTAGTCTTCGTCTATAGTCTAGTCTATAGTCTAGTCTATAGACTAGTCTATAGTCTAGTCTATAGTCTAGTCTATAGTCTAGTCTATAGTCTAGTCTATAGTCTAGTCTATAGTCCTAGTCTATAGTCTAGTCTATAGTCTAAAGTCTATAGTCTAGTCTATAGTCTAGTCTATAGTCTATTCTATAGTCTAGTCCTATAGTCTAGTCTATAGTCTAGTCTATAGTCTAGTCATAGTCTAGTCTATAGTCTAGTCTATAGTCTATCTATAGTCTAGTCTATATCTAGTCTATAGTCTAGTCTATAGTCTAGTCTATAGTCTAGTCTATAGTCAAGTCTATAGTCTATCTATAGTCTAGTCTATAGTCTAGTCTATAGTCTAGTCTAAAGTCTAGTCTATAGTCTAGTCTATAGTCCTAGGTCTATAGTCTAGTCTATAGTCTAGTCTATATCTAGTCTATAGTCTATCTATAGTCTAGTCTATAGTCTAGTCTATAGTCTATATCTAGTCTATTGTCTAGTCTATAGTCTAGTCTATAGTCTAGTCAATAGTCTAGTCTATAGTCTAGTCTATAGTCAAGTCTATAGTCTAGTCTATAGACTAGTCTATAGTCTAGTCTATAGTCTAGTCTATAAGTCTAGTCTATAGTCTAGTCTATAGTCTAGTCTATAGTTCTAGTCTATAGTCTAAGTCTATAGTCAAGTCTATATCTAGTCTATAGTCTAATCTATAGTCTAGTCTATAGTCTAGTCTATAGTCTAGTCTATAGTCTAGTCTATAGTCTAGTCTATAGTCTAGTCTATAGTCTAGTCTATAGTCTAGTCTATAGTCTAGTCTATAGTCTAGTCTATAGTCTAGTCTATAGTCTAGTCTATAGTCTAGTCTATAGTTCTAGTCTATAGTCTAGTCTATAGTCTAGTCGATTAGTCTAGTCTATAGTCTAGTCTATAGTCTAGTCTATAGTCTAGTCTATAGTCTAGTCTATAGTCTAGTCTATAGTCCTAGTCTATAGTCCTAGTCTATAGTCTAGTCTATAGTCTAGTCTATAGTCAGTCTATAGTCTAGTCTATAGTCTAGTCTATAGTCTAGTCTATAGTCTAGTCTATAGTCTAGTCTATAGTCTAGTCTATAGTCTAGTCTATAGGCTAGTCTATAGTCTAGTCTATAGTCTAGTCTATAGTCTAGTCTAGTCTATAGTCTAGTCTAGTCTATAGTCTAGTCTATAGTCTAGTCTATAGTCTAGTCTATAGTCTAGTCTATAGTCTAGTCTATAGTCTAGTCTATAGTCTAGTCTATAGTCTAGTCTATAGTCTAGTCTATAGTCTAGTCTAAGTCTAGTCTATAGTCTAGTCTATAGTCTAGTCTATAGTCTAGTCTATAGTCTAGTCTATAGTCTAGTCTATAGTCTAGTCTATAGTCTAGTCTATAGTTTAGTCTATAATCTAGTATATAGTCTTGTCTATAGTCTAGTCTATAGTCTAGTCTATAGTCTAGTCTATAGTCTAGTCTATAGTCTAGTATATAGTCTAGTCTATAGCCTAGTCTATAGTCTAGTCTATAGTCTAGTCTATAGTCTAGTCTGTATCTATAGTCTGTAGTCTAGTCTAAAATATAGTCTATAGTCTAGTCTATAGTCTAGTCTATAGTCTAGTCTATAGTCTAGTCTATAGTCTATAGTCTAGTCTTTAGTCTAGTCTAATTTGTATTCTATGGACTATAGTCTATAGTCTAGTCATACTCTAGTCATAGCCTAGTCTTATAAAAATTTTAATATTAGAAGTAAAGAGTGAAGTTTTACAAAATTATATTACATCTATTTTCTGTTAGTTTTTATTTCAATTTTCTTTTACACCCTAAATGATTTAAACAGAAAATCTTTAAGCAAAAACTTAACCTGTCATTTTATGCTTTTAAACGGTTAAAAAGTAAAGAACACACCCTTAATCAATACTATTATAGGACTATTGACGCGCTGTCATTAAAGATATCTTAATTGCGAATAGTTTGAAAATGTTTACGACAATTTCGTACTTACTTAAAGTTAAGCTAGTAGCCTCTTAGCAGCTTTTAGCTTTGTTATAGCTCCATATCAATTACATAAAATTGCTAAGAGCTTGCCTTTTTCCAAAGTCTTGTTGTTTCTATTTTCTTTTTTTCTGGGAATTTCTTCAATACCGGTTTTTTATTTAATCAACAATTTGCTTTCAGTTCAATTCTAGACAATTACATGATTGTCTGACTGACTATTAACAACACATTGCCAACCATGTCCTTCACTACAATAAACAAAAAATGAAACAAAGAAATTATAGAAAATGGAAATACCTTTGAAAGTTTTAAAGCATCGTCATCATCCTCATCAATGACAAAACGGAAATAAGACATAAAAGAGCTGAATAAATACAGAAACAGAAAAAAGTTTTTTTTTTTTTGAACAGGTAAAAGACTAATTGACAATGTAACAACACCAAAAGAACATCAACAAACTTTATCCCTTTACTTACAGTTGTCGACAGAAACACATATGTGAACATACTTCTACAAAAAAGTCCGTCAAACTTGGCTTTGTTGCTGTTGCTTAAAATAGCAAGAAAATCAAATAAGGAATATGTATGATTGTTAACTAAGAATGGTAGTAGTAGGGGAAAAGGGTATAGGTTTTTTTTGGGTATGAGTTTATAAACTTTTTATTTGTTTAAAATGTCAACAAATAGAGTAGTTAGTAATTATTTATTTTTCATAAATTTTAAATTAAATAGGTTTTTTAAAACACACATATGTATGCAATAGATGGTACGTTATTCCGGTTATGGTACGTATGCGTAATATTTAAATACAAAAAATAGTTCCTATCAATCATACGGACACAGTGTAACTACTTGCTGGGGTTTAGTTTAAAAAAAATTTTAATTAAATGAACACTTTTTTAAATCTTAACCTTAATCTAATTCAAAGTCTAATACATAGTCTAAATTATAGTACAGTCTATATTCCAATCAATAGTCCAGTCTATAGACATATCCATAGTCTATAGACATATCCATAGTCTATAGACATGTCCATAGTCTATAGTCTGGCCCATAGACCAGACTAATCTATAGCCTAGTCTATAGTCTAGTCTATAATCTAGTCTATAGTATAGTCTATAGTCTAGTCTATAGTCTAGTCTATAGTCCAGTCTATAGTCTAGTCTATAGTCTAGTCTATAGTCTAGTCTATAGTCTAGTCTATAGTCTAGTCTATAGTCTAGTCTATAGTCTAGTCTATAGTCTAGTCTATAGTCTAGTCTATAGTCTAGTCTATAGTCTAGTCTATAATCTAGTCTATAGTCTAGTCTATAGTCTAGTCTATAGTCTAGTCTATAGTCTAGTCTATAGTCTAGTCTATAGTCTAGTCTATAGTCTACTCTATAGTCTAGTCTATAGTCTAGTCTAGTCTATAGTCTATAGTCTATAGTCTATAGTCTATAGTCTATAGTCTATAGTCTATAGTCTATATCTATAGTCTATAGTCTATAGTCTATATCTATAGTCTATAGTCATATAGTCTATAGTCTATAGTCTATAGTCTATAGTCTATAGTCTATAGTCTATAGTCTATAGTCTATAGTCTATAGTCTATAGTCTAGTCTAGTCGTCTATAGTCTAGTCTAGTCTAGTCAAGTCTATAGTCTAGTCTAGTCTAGTCTAGTCTAGTCTAGTCTAGTCTATAGTCTAGTCTATAGTCTAGTCTATAGTCTAGTCTAAGTCTAGTCTATAGTCTAGTCTATAGTCTAGTCTATAGTCTAGTCATAGTCTAGTCTAAATCTAGTCTATAGTCTAGTCTAAAGTCTAGTCTATAGTCCTAGTCTATAGTCTAATCTAAAGTCTAGTCTATAGTCAAGTTTTAGTCTAGTTTATAGTCTAGTCTATAGACTAGTCTATAGTCTAGTCTATAGTCTAGTCTATAGTCTAGTCTATAGTCTTGTCTATAGTCTATAGTCTAGTCTATAGTCTAGTCTATAGTCTAGTCTATAGTCTAGTCTATAGTCTAGTCTATAGTCTAGTCTATAGTCTAGTCTATAGTCTAGTCTATAGTCTAGTCTATAGTCTAGTCTATAGTCTAGTCTATAGTCTAGTCTATAGTCTAGTCTATAGTCTAGTCTATAGTCTAGTCTATAGTCTAGTCTATAGTCTAGTCTATAGTCTAGTCTATAGTCTAGTCTATAATTTGTCTATAGTCTAGTCTATAGTCTAGTCTATAGTCTAGTCTATAGTCTAGTCTATAGTCTAGTCTGTAGTCTAGTCTATAGTCTAGTCTATAGTCTAGTCTATTTGTTAGTCCATGTTGTGATCTATAGCTTAGTCCACAATTTAGTCGCAGTAATATCTACTTCTTAAACAACTACCTTGTCCATAGTTGCTCAGGACTTATATAATTTTTCAGTCGACCCTATTTTTTAAAAATTTTAATAACATTCTGCAAATAAAATGTAATTTATTATTCCTTCTTTTATGCACTTCTTACAAGTTTCATCCAAGTAAATTAAGAAATAACAGCAAAGAAATGAGAAACCAAAAAATAAATACAGTACAAAAATGATGTGAAATAAATATGAAAAGCTTCAGTAGTAATGCATATTTTAAATTAACTGACATGCCAAAGAAAACTTATCCACGTAATTCTGTTTGTTTGTTTGTTTGTTTGTTCGTACAGGAAAATCAACAGAAACATGACATGTTCTATAATTATTTCTAATTAAACTTTCAGTTTTTTTGTTTATGTTGTTGTTGTTTGTTCAAAAATTAAAATCATGAAAACGCTAATCTAGTCTATAGTCTAGTCTATAGTCTAGTCTATAGTCTAGTCTATAGTCTAGTCTATAGTCTAGTCTGTAGTCTAGTCTATAGTCTAGTCTATAGTCTAGTCTATTTGTTAGTCCATGTTGTGATCTATAGCTTAGTCCACAATTTAGTCGCAGTAATATCTACTTCTTAAACAACTACCTTGTCCATAGTTGCTCAGGACTTATATAATTTTTCAGTCGACCCTATTTTTTAAAAATTTTAATAACATTCTGCAAATAAAATGTAATTTATTATTCCTTCTTTTATGCACTTCTTACAAGTTTCATCCAAGTAAATTAAGAAATAACAGCAAGAAATGAGAAACCAAAAAATAAACAGTACAAAAATGATGTGAATAAATATGTAGAAGCTTCAGTAGTAATGCATTATTTTAAATTAACTGACATGCCAAAGAAAACTTATCCACGTAATTCTGTTTGTTTGTTTGTTTGTTTGTTCGTACAGGAAAATCAACAGAAACATGACATGTTCTATAATTATTTCTAATTAAACTTTCAGTTTTTTTGTTTATGTTGTTGTTGTTTGTTCATAATTAAAATCATGAAAACGCTGTTGCCACTGCTACATGCATCATGTTCGTACATGAGTAACACAATGCTAAACATGTTGGTGGCAGTTTTGAATGATTTTTGAAGGAAGTGAAAACGGGGGGCATATGGAAGGAAGTAAGACAGTCTTAATAGACTAATCTAGAAAATGACATTTTTCATGCCAACTCAAAAATAGCAAACTGCAAAGCAAAATAAAATGAAAGAAGATAAACATATTCAACCTTCTTTTATTTGAGTTGAAAGTTGAAACAAATACCACCAGAAGTTGTGAGTAAAATTATAGTAGCATATCTAGTCCTTCGTCGAGTGTCTAGCCTATAATGTAGTCTGTAGTGTAGTATACTTTCTTGTCTATAGACTAGTCTAGTCTATAGTCTAGTCTATAGTCTAGTCTATATTCAAAAATCTAGTTAATAGTCTAGTCTATAGTCAAGTATATAGTCCAGTTTATAGCTTAGTCTATAGTCTAGTTTATAGCTTAGTCTATAGTATAGTCTTCAGTCTAGTCAATAGTCTAGTCTATAGTATAGTCTATGGTATAGTCTATGATCTACAGCCTACAGTCTATAATCTAGTCTATAGTCTAGTCTATAGTCTAGTCTATAGTCTAGTCTATAGTCAAGTCTATAGTCAAGTCTATAGTCAAGTCTATAGTCTAGTCTATAGTCTAGTCTATAGTCTAGTCTATAGTCTAGTCTATAGTCTAGTCTATAGTCTAGTCTATAGTCTAGTCTATAGTCTAGTCTATAGTCTAGTCTATAGTCTAGTCTATAATCTAGTATGTAGTCTAATCTGTAGTCTAGTGTATAGTCTTCTCTATAGTCTAGTTAATAGTCTAGTCTATAGTCTGGTCTATAATCTAGTCAGTAGTCTAGTTTAGTCTGCAGTATTCTATAGTATAGGCTATAGCCTAGTCTAGTCTATAGTCGGTTGTATAGTCTAGTATATAGTCGAGCCTATGGTTTAGTCTAGTCTATAGTATACTCTATAGTATACTCTATAGTTTAGAATTAAGTCTAGCATATATTGCTATACATGCATACATAAATATATATTGTGCTAGTTTTATACTTCTAACTGTACAATTATTTGTTATATTTTGAATTTATTTTATCAAAATTCTCTTAAAATAAATTAACACGTAGTACTCCAAGTAATATAAATATTATGTAATTTTTGTTTTATAAAAAAAACACTTTTTATAACTCGAAGGCAATTTATGCATGATGACAATGAGAATATACAAACCAAAACACACAGAGGCAGAGAAATGTCAGATGTACAGAAGAAAAAAAGCAAAGTGTTTTAATTTCAAGTCAAAAGTGTGAAATGCCACAAAATATAAGGATCTTCCGACACTCTGACAAACTATAGAATTTTTCGCAGCTGCACTTTAATACAAACATGCAAGGCTAACCAGTAAACATAAAATTGAGCATGTGGAAATAATATCCTTTTATAAGTAATTTTAATTATTTCATTAAATCTTAAAGAATGATTGACAACACACTTCTTGAAACTCAAAAATATTTTTACAAAGAAAATTTTTATTTAAACATAGGATTTAAACTTCAATTCACTTGGAATTTTTTGCTGGGCTGGAACAACAAAATAATTTTTACATTTTTGACAAAAAAATAGAAATTTTGAAAAATATAGAACAAAATACAATTTGCTTTCTATTCATATGATGCACAGCTATGGTGTTAGTAAATAGTTGCTTATTTCCACATGACAGCACCAAAAAACACATGCAAACTGGGTGAAAGATGACAGAAGGATGAGAGACATAAAACTAAGATAGCCGTAGTCTAAGCAAAAAATATCCTTTTGAAATTAGCAAAACACTTGATAGTTGTAAGACGGCTGTGTAATAGAGAAAACATTATTATTATGATATGAAAACATTTAGTCTAGTCTAAAATATAGTCCATAGTCTAGTCGATAGTCTAGTCGATAGCCTAGTTGATAGTCTAGTCAATAGTCTAGTCTATAGTATAGTCTATGGTATAGTCTATGGTCTACAGCCTACAGTCTATAATCTAGTCTATAGTCTAGTCTATAGTCAAGTCTATAGTCAAGTCTATAGTCTAGTCTATAGTCTAGTCTATAGTCTAGTCTATAGTCTAGTCTATAGTCTAGTCTATAGTCTAGTCTATAGTCTAGTCTATAGTCTAGTCTATAGTCTAGTCTATAGTCTAGTCTATAGTCTAGTCTATAGTCTAGTCTATAGTCAAGTCTATAGTCAAGTCTATAGTCTAGTCTATAGTCTAGTCTATAGTCTAGTCTATAGTCTAGTCTATAATCTAGTCTATAGTCTAGTCTATAGTCTAGTCTATAGTCTAGTCTATAGTCTAGTCTATAGTCTAGTCTATAGTCTAGTCTATAGTCTAGTCTATAGTCTAGTCTATAGTCTAGTCTATAGTCTAGTCTATAGTCTAGTCTATAGTCTAGTCTATAGTCTAGTCTATAGTCTAGTCTATAGTCTAGTCTATAGTCTAGTCTATAGTCTAGTCTATAGTCTAGTCTATAGTCTAGTCTATAGTCTAGTCTATAGTCTAGTCTATAGTCTAGTCTATAGTCTAGTCTATAGTCTAGTCTATAGTCTAGTCTATAGTCTAGTCTATAGTCTAGTCTATAGTCTAGTCTATAGTCTAGTCTATAGTCTAGTCTATAGTCTAGTCTATAGTCTAGTCTATAGTCTAGTCTATAGTCTAGTCTATAGTCTAGTCTATAGTCTAGTCTATAGTCTAGTCTATAGTCTAGTCTATAGTCTAGTCTATAGTCTAGTCTATAGTCTAGTCTATAGTCTAGTCTATAGTCTAGTCTATAGTCTAGTCTATAATCTAGTCTATAGTCTAGTCTATAGTCTAGTCTATAGTCTAGTCTATAGTCTAGTCTATAGTCTAGTCTATAGTCTAGTCTATAGTCTAGTCTATAGTCTAGTCTAGTAGTCTAGTCTATAGTCTAGTCTATAGTCTAGTCTATAGTCTAGTCTATAGTCTAGTCTATAGTCTAGTCTATAGTCTAGTCTATAGTCTAGTCTATAGTCTAGTCTATAGTCTAGTCTATAGTCTAGTCTATAGTCTAGTCTATAGTCTAGTCTATAGTCTAGTCTATAGTCTAGTCTATAGTCTAGTCTATAGTCTAGTCTATAGTCCAGTCTATTGTCTAGTCTATAGTCTAGTCTATAGTCTAGTCTATAGTCTAGTCTATAGTCTAGTCTATATTCTAGTCTATAGTCTAGTCTATAGTCTAGTCTATAGTCTAGTCTATAGTCTAGTCTATAGTCTAGTCTATAGTCTAGTCTATAGTCTAGATCTATAGTCTTGTCTATAGTCTAGTCTATAGTCTAGTCTATAGTCTAGTCTATATTCTAGTCTATAGTCTAGTCTATAGTCTAGTCTATAGTCTAGTCTATAGTCTAGTCTATAGTCTAGTCTATAGTCTAGTCTATAGTCTAGTCTATAGTCTAGTCTATAGTCTAGTCTATAGTATAGGCCATAGTCTAGTCTATAGTCTAGTCTATTGTCTAGCCTATACTTTAGTCTATAGTCTAGTCTATAATCTATTCTATAGTCTAGTCTATAGTCTTGTCTATAGTCTAGTCTATAGTCTAGTCTATAGTCTAGTCTATAGTCTAGTCTATAGTCTAGTCTATAGTCTAGTCTATAGTCTAGTCAATAGTCTAGTCTATAATCTAATTTAGAGTCTAGTCTATAGTCTAGTCTATACTTTATTCTATAGTCTTGTCTATAGTGTAGACTTAAACTATATCTTAGTCATTGTCTACGAATGCTATATGGCAAGTCTTGTTAATCAAAACATTCGTTAAAATAGCTTTATGTGTAAAATAATCTAAAAATATATATATACATCAGCACTACTACATAAAATAGCTTATTGCAACCAAATATGTTGTCTAGATGCATGTGTTGTTACAAAATTTTTAGCCTCAACCCAAAAATTCTTTTAGTTTTGTTGCTTTAAAGAATTATGGCTGTTTGTTGCAGTTTGTTTTTTTTTCACAGCTTACCCCTCGACACTATTCTTTTAGATATTAAACACATATTTTTGGTCCACCAAAAACAAAGAAAAAAAAATTTAAAAAATCTAACAAAAATATATAAACAACATTCACTTAAACTCTGGTCACATTCATGCACATAAATTTAAACATACTTTTCTTTATGTGTATATGCATAGAAATGTATGAAAATATGAATATTTGAACGAAGAGTCAGTGTACATCATGTAAACTATGTATGCAAAAATACCCTGTGGTGGTGGCATTTGCTTTTTTAAGCTTTTTCGTGTTAAACATTAAAAAACTCTAAAAAAAAAACTGTAACAAGTCTTGTCTATAGTCTAGTCTATAGTCTAGTCTATAGTCTAGTCTATAGTCTAGTCTATAGTCTAGTCTATAGTCTAGTCTATAGTCTAGTCAATAGTCTAGTCTATAATCTAATTTAGAGTCTAGTCTATAGTCTAGTCTATACTTTATTCTATAGTCTTGTCTATAGTGTAGACTTAAACTATATCTTAGTCATTGTCTACGAATGCTATATGGCAAGTCTTGTTAATCAAAACATTCGTTAAAATAGCTTTATGTGTAAAATAATCTAAAAATATATATATACATCAGCACTACTACATAAAATAGCTTATTGCAACCAAATATGTTGTCTAGATGCATGTGTTGTTACAAAATTTTTAGCCTCAACCCAAAAATTCTTTTAGTTTTGTTGCTTTAAAGAATTATGGCTGTTTGTTGCAGTTTGTTTTTTTTTCACAGCTTACCCCTCGACACTATTCTTTTAGATATTAAACACATATTTTTGGTCCACCAAAAACAAAGAAAAAAAATATTAAAAAAATCTAACAAAATATATAAACAACATTCACTTAAACTCTGGTCACATTCATGCACATAAATTTAAACATACTTTTCTTTATGTGTATATGCATAGAAATGTATGAAAATATGAATATTTGAACGAAGAGTCAGTGTACATCATGTAACTATGTATGCAAAAATACCCTGTGGTGGTGGCATTTGCTTTTTTAAGCTTTTTCGTGTTAAACATTAAAAAACTCTAAAAAAAAAACTGTAACAAAAATTTTTTATTTTAAATTGTTAGGAAATGTTTACACTAACATTATTTCGTGCAGACATGACTACAACTTGTAATAAATAGTGTTTCCTTTGCGTTTTACTTATTTTGATAGGATTTGTTTTTTTGCTCGAAAAGCAAAAGAAATGTCGTATTTTGTCAATGTCATTCTCACAAAAGAATGCTGGAAAATGCGGTTTATTTATATTTTACTTTAATTTTTTGCTTTGTAACGGAAATATATGATTTTACGGTTTATGGGTTTCGTATCATTTTCATATGTCGTGACCATCACTTGAACATCTAAGCAAAATTTTGGAAGAAATTTTGATGAGTATTATTCGATTTAAGATCATTTCCAGTTCAGTTCCAGTTCAGTTGTAGTTCAGTTCTAGTTCAGTTCTAGTTCAGTTCTAGTTCAGTTCTAGTTCAGTTCTGGTTCAGTTCTAGTTCAGTTCTAGTTCAGTTCTAGTTCAGTTCTAGTTCAGTTCTTGTTCAGTTCTAGTTCAGTTCTAGTTCAGTTCTAGTTCAGTTCTAGTTCATTTCTAGTTCTAGCTTATATTTTAGTTTGCCGTCTATTTTATAGAATAGCATAGTCAATGGTCTAGTTCATTGTCTAGTGAACATCTTTATTGTAAATATAACAACAAGTTTACTAACTAAAAAATTGCTTTCCATAAATTTCCAAAAATATGATTTTTCTTTTTAAATACAATTGATAATTCCATTTGCCATCTCTGTAGTATATTGTGTTTTCATAGTCAATGGTCTAGTTCATTGTCTAGTGAACATCTTTATTGTAAATATAACAACAAGTTTACTTACTAAAAAAATGCTTTCCATAAATTTCCAAAAATATGATTTTTCTTTTTAAATACAATTGATAATTCCATTTGCCATCTCTGTAGTATATTGTGTTTTCATATTTAACGCATTAAAATATGAACGGCTATAAAACGCCGCCGTGTAACTTGTTATTAGCCGCCGTCATCATTCAATATGGTTGGCGCAGATTTAGTTTTTGCAGCTCAGTCAGAATTTTTTTTGTTTGCAAAAATTGGTGTTAAATTTTTTCTTGTAATATTGTGCATAAAAAATTAATTAATTTATATTAAACAAGCAAATAACAATAAAACGCATAAGTAAAAGTTGTAAAAATAATAAATACTAAACAAATCAATGACAAAAATAAGAAAATCTAAAGAAATAGTTTAAGCAAAAAAATTTCTAATTTGATTGCAATAGATTGACTGGTGAAATTTTTTTTGTCTACTCACAATGGAGGCAGTTCCACGACTTCATATGTTGTCTTTTCCCAACAAATCCAGTCCAGAGGGAACCTCATTTGCTGGTTTAAAGAAAGTAAGTTGTTAATCATTAAAAATTAACGAACTTATCTGCTAAAGAGAACAAAAGAAAGCAATTGGATAATTTTTTTCACTGTTCAAGAGGGAGGGGTGTCGGCGATTGTGAAAAAACTGACTCATCTGTTTTTATTATTTTTTAAGTTTGTTATTATAATTTGTTGTATTGCATCTACATGTATTTAAATAATAATGCTTTGTTCATTTTATCTGTACTTTTCACAGTATATTGCCGAATTTTATCAAGAGAATCCGGACAATTATTCCAAAGAACTTTATGCTTTAGAAACTTTACGCAATCAAGCTTTAAATACCCCTAAGGATAATTGTGCTATACTAAAGCGATATTTTTGCCAATTGGAATCGTTGCTTAATCGTTTCCCCAAGTTAAGAGACAAGAAGGTTATTTTTCAATTTACCTGGAAGGATCTATACAACTCCAAGGTTCAAGAATACAATGACATCGGCTATGAACAAGCCGCCGTATTATACAATGTAGCAGCAGCACATACACAAGCCGGTGCGGCTGTCAATCGTACCGATATAGAAGGCATGAAATTGGCTTGCACCCATTTCCAATGTGCTGCCTGGGCTTTTGGCGAGATACGTGAACGTTATATTAATATGGATGAATTTGGTGATTGTTTCACCACTGAATTGTTGGTGTTTATGCAACAGGTTTCCTTTGCCCAGGCTCAGGAATGTATACTGGAGAAATCTTTAATAGATAATCGTAAACCAAATATTGTGGCTAAAGTTACCGCACAAATAGTGGTGTATTATGGAGCGGCCTTGGCTGCTTTACTTACTGGTGGCGACGATGGCCCTGTGGCTCATGTAGTCGATTCGGCCGTTTATAAACAATGGAAGAAATATGTACGTTTTAAGATTTCCTATTTGAGTTGCATTTTATATTTATATCAAGGACAACACGCTGAGGAGCAAAGGAAAATGGGAGAGAGGGTTACTTTGTATGAGGTAAGTTTAAAGGAATGTTTTGTTTAAATGGAAATGGTTTTAAGTATTTACATTATTCTAAACTACTTCTTTTTCAGTTTTACTTTAGTTTTATTTCTAGATCAGTTCAGTTTTAACTAAGTTCAGTTCTAGTTCAGTTCTAGTGCAGTTCTAGTTCAGTTCTATTTCATATCTAGTTCTGTTCTAGGTCGGTTCTAGTTAAGTTTAAGTTAAGTTTGAGTTAAGTTCTAGTTCAGTTCTTGTTTAGTTCCTGTTAAGTTCTAGTTCATTTCTAGTTTAGTTCTAGTTCAGTTCTAGTTCAAATCTAGTTCATTTCTAGTTTAGTTCTATTTCAGGTCTATAATTCAGTTCTAGTTCAGTTCTAGTTCAGTTCTAGTTCAGTTCTAGTTCAGTTCTAGTTCAGTTCTAGTTCAGTTCTAGTTCAGTTCTAGTTCAATTCTAGTTCAGTTCTAGTTCAGTTCTAGTTCAGTTCTAGTTCAGTTCTAGTTCAGTTCTAGTTCAGTTCTAGTTCAGTTCTAGTTCAGTTCTAGTTCAGTTCTAGTTCAGTTCTAGTTCAGTTCTAGTTCAGTTCTAGTTCAGTTCTAGTTCAGTTCTAGTTCAGTCCTAGTTCAGTTCTAGTTCAGTTCTAGTTCATTTCTAGTTTAGTTCTAGTTCAGTTCTATTTCAGTTCTAGTTCAGTTCTAGGTCAGTTCAGTTCTAGTTCAGTTCTGGAACTGACCCAGTTCAGTTCCAGTTAAGTTTGAGTTAAGTTCTAGTTAAGTACGTGTTAAGTTCTTGTTTAGTTGTTGTTCAGTTCTTTTTTAGTTCTAGTTTAGTTCTAGTTTAAGTACAGTTACGGTTCAGTTCTAGTTCAGTTCCAGTTCAGTTTTTGTTCAATTCTAAAACATTTCTAATTCTATTGTATCTCAGTTCTAAGTTCTTATTTTGGACTTATTCGCTTCTCCACCAATTCGTATACAATTGGAAATAACTACAACATAATTTTCTTTACATTCTCTAGGCCGCTTGGGAAAAACTCGAAGAAGCACGTAAAGAATCCAAAGGTCTACCCGATATAAAAGAAATCAATGAATCTCTCATATTCACCGCTGATGTCGTGGAGGCAAAACGTAAAAATGCTAAAAATGAAAATGAATTCATTTATCATGAATCCGTACCCGAATTGGCAACCATAAGTGCTGTACAAGGAGCTAATCTAGTAAATGGCATAGGATTTTCTGCCACTGATCCTGAGATAGCAGGAGAAGATATATTTGCCCGACTAGTGCCAATGAAGGCGCATGAGGCTAGCTCTATGTATAGCGAGGAAAAAGCTAAACTATTGCGTAAATATGGCAATAAAATTGAGGAAAAAGATGGTGAATTAGCTAGTTTTATGAGTTCACTAACATTGGATAATCTAAATATCAATGAGGAAAAGGCTAATAAAATACCCCAAGGTATAGTGGATCGTTGTGCAGCCTTAAATGCAAATAAAACCGCCATACCAGAACTGGTACAATCCATGTCACGTTTGGCAGAGATATGTGGTGATGTAGAGGCCAATCTTAAGGAAATCTCTATGATTTTACAGCAAGAAGAAAAGGAGGAAAAAGAGTTTCAGCAATTGACCGGTGTGCAAAGAACACCCAATGCCCATATAACCGAATTAACAAGGGAATTTCAAAAATACTCCGAGGCTCATAATAGAGCAGGCGAATCTAATGATACTCTACGTAAAGCCATGGAATTGCATATTAATAATTTGAAAATCTTAGCCAAACCTTTGCAAGACATACAACAGTCTGTGCCCAAATTGAGTTCTGAACTCAATACCGCTGAAGTTTTTAAAGATGTTAAACTTATCGTTAATAAAGTTAATGAAATGAAGGCACAACGTTCTCAATTTCATGCTGATTTACGTATAGCCGTTAATGATGATGATATTACCACTAAAATTATAGCCCACGATTGTGAGGAAGATTTGCAGGCTTTATTCGATCGAGAAATGGCCAAACATGAACGTTTGACACAACTTATAGATCAAAATCTATTGGCTCAAGAGAATATTTTAAAAGCTTTAACAGAATCTTATGCTAAGGCAGCACCTGTTTTGAAAACCTTGGCAGATGTTAAAAACAAACGTGAGGGGTTCTTTGCCTCTTTAGCAGCCTCCTATGATGTGTATGAAGATTTGTTGGCCAAATCAGCCAAAGGTTTGGAGTTCTATAATAAATTATCAGGTGAGTTTAGAAATTAAAATTTAATCATTCAATTAGTTTTTCTTAAAATATCTTATCTCTTTCCAGGCAATGTACAAAAACTTTTATCACGCTGCAAATCTGCAAGAGATGTTCAATCCGAAGAACGTCAGCAACGTTTGAAAAGTGTTACACACAAACCATATGCTTCTCCTATACCCCAAGCATCATTATCTACTGATTCCTATCAGCTTAATAATACCACACCCTTATCCAATCCATCCACAGCAGCCACCACCACCACCTCCACTACACCAAAATTACGTGATTACTTGAATGCCAAAAAGGCAGCTAAAGAGAAAAATCTTAACACAATGCCGGCAAATGCAAATACGCCAAACTATAATGCAGCAAATCCTCAACAATACATACCACCTGTAAGACCCAATCCTTTGGGCTCTGAGAATCCTACACAGGCGGTTTGCTCGGGTGGTAGTTCTTATTATCCTCCAACAAGTGGCACTTTACCACCAACGGTGGGACCCAATGAACCACCACCACCTTATACACAATATTATGATACCACTGGAGCAGGCTATACCAATCCCATGTTTTTGCAGTATCAACAGAATATAGCGCCACCGGCTTATAAGCCTCAAGCCTCTCCAAACTCACAATTCACAGCTTTAAATGCCAACATGGCCAATATGAATCTGCAACAGCAGCCACAGCAAAATTCTAACAATACTACAAATCCCCTAACAGGAGTAACCAATACCGGGAATTACCCTCAAATGTCTTACAATTCGTTGTCTAATAATCCTCAAAATCCTTTAGTTTATCAAGGCAACAATCAGAATTATCTAGCAAATCAAACGACATACCCGAACAACCAGCAAACGTACCTTAATCAAAATCCTCTCAACAACAACAATACTACATCTTCGCCATATTCAACTACTAATCCTTCAACATCCAATATCACCAATAATTCTCTGTACGCTACACAGTCAACGGTTTCAAATACTTCACAAATGTATACACCATCACCACCGGTTGTTACAACAGCTGCTGCCACCACCTATACACCGCAGCCCTATTTCTATGGTACCAATACACCAGCAAGCAATAATTTAAATCCAACTTATCAGCAGAGTTCTCAACAGAATAACTATCAAACTCCTCCCACAAGTGTACCTACAAATCAACCTTTATATGTGGCCACCAATCAAACTGGTTTACCTTCTTCAACTACACTTTTGCAATCAACTGTTCAAAATGTGGTACCTCCCAGCATGCAGGCTCCCTTTGTTGTTAATCATCTACCAAATACACAAACAGCAACAGCTACTGCTGGCCCCACAAACTTGCAACAGACTCCTCAGCTTCAAAATCCTTTACAAGTGGTAGGCTCTAGTGCCACAATGTATCCGACTGCTGCTGTACCAGTCCAATCTTCTTCAACTTCTACTGCTTTAACTTCTACTGCTTTAACTTCTAATGCTGTTACATCTTCTACTACAACTAATACCGCTCCATTTGGTTCATTGTCATCATCACACACTACTATGCATCCTGGTTATAGTTTTAATCCTCAAACAGGCAATTTTAACTATAATAGCGGTTATCAGCAAACAAATCCAGCTAATCAACAGTTTTATGGTCAATATACTACTGGAGCGGCAGCTGTCAATACCCAAGTTGGTACTACGGATTCACAGAGTGCTGGAAAAATTAATGTGGCCACTGGATTCGATGTAAGTATATATCGTAAAAAATGATAGTTTTAAAAAGGAAACAGATAAATTTTCCTGTTAAAGGACATAAATCGCATCAGGAAACTATCTATCTATCTATCTATCTATCTATCTATCTATCTATCTATCTATCTATCTATCTACCTATCTATCTATCTATCTATCTATCTATCTATCTATCTATCTATCTACCTATTTATCTATCTATCTATCTATCTATCTATCTATCTATCTATCTATCTATCTATCTATCTATCTATCTATCTATCTATTATCTATCTATTATCTATCTATCTATCTATCTATCTATCTATCTATCTATCTATCTATCTATCTATCTATCTATCTATCTATCTATCTATATATCTATCTATCTATCTTTCTATCTATCTATCTATCTATCTATCTATCTATCTATCTATCTATCTATCTATCTATCTATCTATCTATCTATTTATCTATCTATCTATCTATCTATCTATCTATCTATCTTTCCATCTATCTATCTATCTCTCTATCTATCTATCTATCTATATCTATCTATCTATCTATCTATCTATCTATCTATCTATCTATCTATCTATCTATCTATCTTTTCATCTATCTATCTATATATCTATCACACATTTCTCTATAAATAAAAATTCCATTAATTACGATTCTAATCAATTTCCCACTTCCAGTCTCCCATCGTTTCTCACACCAAGCCCACACCAATTGCCACACTAAAACCAGAAGCAAAACCATCAACTAACCCAGCTGATAACATGAATTATTACAATGCTCCCTATGGTTATCAAACTAATGGTAACACCCCACCAATAGCACCCATACAAACTGGCCAAATTGCTACAGGTACACCACGACCTGCCACGCCCCAACAAACAACTTACCAGCAGCAACAAACTAACATTTATATGCAAAGTGGTACGGGAACTACAGCCAATACAAAAACTACAAAAAGTGGTAATATTTATGCTACCAGCAGTCAACAGTCTCCAATGACTCCAGCATTACAGCAACAACAGCAGCCACCAGCAGCAAAAGCTCCAGATATAAAACCGACAGCTCCTACAGCCCCCAAGCCAGTGATTAATACGAAGAAATCTTCAAATATTGATTTGTTAAGTGATATAGATTTTTCGGGTGTAGCAGCAGTACCACCACCTATATTACCACAACCAGTGTTAAAACCTCAGGTGGTAAGTAGCCCCCCGGCCAGTCAGGTGGCAGCACCCACTACACCCAAGAAAAGCGAACAAAAAGAAGAAACTCAACAAAAAGATGAAAAAACTAAACAAGTAGAGGTAGATTTTTTGGTTTTTCTTTCTTTTAGAGAATTTGTCTAAAAGAAATTTATTTTTAGGACTACATAAACTCTACAGTGGATGACCAACTCTCACCTTTGACCGAAACTTTGCCGGTCGCACCTTTACAACAACTAACTTCTCCCGTGGATTCGCCAGCAATACGCAAAGCCAGTTTTGATAATTTATCCAATTGTTCTGACATTTCCTCTTTAGATAATTTCGATTGGGATTCAGTTTCCATGCGCAGTGATAAGCCTGCGAATAATGATCAAAAACATTCCGGTTCTACATTCCAACTTAAACCCTTAGATCCCTTTAATGATGACAAAACACTCAAATACTTCCACAAGGAGGTAGAGCGTTTTGAAAAATTCATTGAGTCGCTAAATGTTAAAATGCTTAATGGTCATACACCTTTATCGACAAAATGGAAAGAATTACAAGATCTTTTAGGCAAAGAAGCACCCACTAGAACCACTTCTATAGCAAAATTATTTCCCGAGAAAAATAGATCTTTAGATTGTTTGCCCTATGATCATGCCCGAGTTAAATTGGATAAAGAAACGGACGATTATATAAATGCAGCATTTGTTAAGGTAAAGGAAATCTTAAGAAATGTATAAGGTTTATGAATACAATTGTTTTACTTTTAGAATCTAAGTACTGGTTGTCCAAATTTCATAATAGCCCAGACGCCACAACAGAATACGATTAACGATTTTTGGTCTATGATTTGGTCACAAAAAGCACGAACTATACTCTCGCTACATACACCAAATGAGGTAAGGAAACTTGATATTAACACTTTATTAAGAACAAAATAAGATTAACTTGTTGTTAAATTATTCTATTGCCAGATGCTTGATCCCTTTTGGCCTCAGTCGTTGGACAAAGAATCCAATTTTGATGATTTCACGGTTAAATGTATTAAAATAATACAACTATCGCATTGCGTAGAATATCAATTGAAGCTTTCCATGTTGGGTGCTGATGCCATTATCGAATTATCAGTATTGCAAATAAAAACATGGACTAAAAGGTATGGAGACATATGTCTAATATTAAACACCCCGTTTAAACCTCTAATCCTTTTTACAGCACTCCTCCCTTAGTCGTGGGTATAGCACGCAATGCTTTACAGGCTCATCAGCAACGTTGTCTCGATTTTAATACACCTTCTTCTCCTCTGGTTTTGAACTGCTTAACCGGTTCTGAAAGATCGGAAATAGTGGCCATTGGCATAAGTGCCATTTTGGCTACACAAAATAAACGACCAGTTTTAATCAGTATGTTTTTCTTTTTCTTTACAGCTATATAATGTTTGGAATGATAGATAGTGAACTAAGAAGAAACATAGATCTTGACGCAATCTTTAGAAATTTTCAGTGACAAGAATTTCTAGCAAAGATGCAAATTCAATGAAAATTTCGCCATCTTTCCAGACATCACAATAGCTAGGCCTGGTGTGATTAACTACGCAACTTGGAGAGCAGTAGTTTCTCTCGCCTCAGACCACTTACCCATAATCGTTTGTCTGCATCGAAACAACTTTATCGTCTCTGAACGCCAACTCTACATAAACCAAAAGAAAGCAGACAGGCTCGGTTTCAGAAAATTCACTGATCGCATCTTCAATGATCTTCGAGCTCCTAGCAACGTACATTAAGCAGAGAGCAAGTTCATCGCAGCAGCAGCGAAGAGATGTATTATATATTATCTGAGTGGCCGTCAGTCGTTCGTTCAGTTTAGAGACAAATGTTTCAAAACCCTTAAAGTTAACAAGGTATACCACAGGGCGTCATCCTATCCCCGTCTATTGTTTAACTTTTACCTCTCTAAACTCCCAACACCTCCACAAGGTGTACAAGTTATATCTTATGCAGACGACTGTAACATTATGGCGACGGGCTAAAACCTCGATGAACTTAGCGATCGAGTGAATGGAGTAATACACAACTTCTTTACTGGACGTAACTTAAAACTATCACCAGCGATGTTTTCAGCTACACTTTTCACCACCTCGTAGTCGATGGAAACCAAATACCGACTGTAAACCACCCAAAGATTTTAGGAATCACATTTGACAGCCTGTTTACTTCCTCAGCTCATGCTACTGCAATTACGCACATTACGAAGTTGAAACAAGGTCCTCAAAGCGCTAGACGTCAGCACTTGGGAAATGGACAAAGAAACCTAGTTATTTATGCTGCTCCAGTGTGATCTCCTTCGCTGGAAAAATATTCAAAGCTGCCAAAATGCTGTCCTACGGGCTGCATATAACCTCAGAGCCTTACCTACACGAGGAAACGAAGGTCCTCCCAGTCAAGGAACATAATGTCATGCTAATTAAACGATTCCTCCTGGGATTTCGTGTATACGAGGAGAGCGTGCGAAGGTATGTGCAGGATATTGGAATTCGTATACAGCAGCTTTGAACGACATTAATAGAGAAGCCATCAATACCGCGGTTTCCTGTTACTGCATAGATGTCTTTCTTGGTTTGTCGCCCGCCGCTCATAGTAGTAATAGAGAAAAACCTGCCGCGGAAAACAAGTCTTACTTTGGCACAACTGAGATCGGGATGGAACAACAGGCTAAACGCCAACAGGTCAATTTCTTGGCTTGGACAGGTCTTGCATAGACCGTGCTGTCCCAATATAAGCCCAGCATGTGGATATTCATCTGTCCAGCCTACCCTACTTCACTTAGACCAATGGATTTATGGACTAAGCCAATTTCTTGGCTTGGACCTCCGGATTAAAAATTGTATAGTTAAAGCTGCTAAAACAACAACGTGGGATGTTAAGAAGGTCATCAGGGTTGCGAAATTGAGGAAAGATATTGGCCTGGACGTTACATCGATGTTGATGTTAAAGTATTGGAATGAATTGTCGATATTAATCTTTATAATACCTGGATTAATCCCTTACAAAATCTATCGCCAATTGTCTTGAGACACTTTAGACATTACCCAGTCTTAGGCAGTTTCTCAATGTGATGTTATTTCGCCTTAAACGTCTATATCTCGATATGGTAAGAACAAGTTTACAAGGGTCATGAGAGATGTAAGATCATCGAAAGATGTTGGCCTGGATAGTATATCCATGTTTATGTTAAAATCTTTGGTTGAGCCGGTTGTAGAGTATCTTACTAAAATCTTCAATTTGCCGAAATCAATCGTAATATTACTCAAGGTCTGGAAAATTGTTTGAGTTGTTTCCTCTCAGCCAGAAGAAACATTTGAGACATTACTCAGCTGTAAAAACATTCCCAAGGTGAAGTTCTTTTCTCCGAACCTGTTTAATATCTAAATGTCTAAACTGTCATATGCTTTTATATACAACTAGCGAGGCTACAAAGGACATGAGAGAGACAAAATCTGTGAAAATCTTATGGCCCAGGCGATAAAAACATTCGTATAGACCTATTGGCCAATATAGCTGCTAAACTCCTTATTAAAGAGAAACAGAACAAAAGAACTACATCAACTCTTCGTTCACTATCAATCATTCCAAGTTTTCCAACTTAAATAATTATAAACATTTTTCTTTTCGTATAGATGTCATAGATGTTTGGTTACGCATTTGTAGTCAACGTCAAAAGGCCTTGCGTGATGTGGAAACTTTGGAGCAATCTTTACAAATTGTTCTAAATCATGCTCATGATGTTTTAAATAAAAGTAAGTAAATTTTTTCAATTTTTATTTTTGAAAGTAGTTAGAACTGATTTATTGTTAAACTAAAACAGGAGGCATAATGACTTCGTATCAAATGAAAATTGCTCCCCAAGTAACCGCCCAAGAGAAACAAGCCACTAAAGATCCTCTCAATGAATTGGATGCTTTATGGAAATTAAAATGATAATACCAACTCCATAAGCTATATATATATAGAACGACAAAATTATGGATCTTTTTTATCTTATATATACACAAATATTCCACTATTTATATACTATAGAGAGGACTGAAAGAAAAAATTTGACTAATTTTTATTTTCTAAACAAAATCCTTAATAACAAAAACGCCTTTAAAAAAGGCTCTTTTCCTTCATTTCTTTTTTGCTCTCAAATTAATACAATTGTTATACTATCATCTCTATATATATTTAAAAATATTTAATAATCGTATTCATATTAAACATAAGTTTAAATTTCAAATTTGTTTAACAAGGATAAAAGAAAGTATTACAAAACAACAACAAAAACAAAATTCTAAATAATATTTGATCAAAATCCTATTTATTTATATGGCAAGAGAAAAACAAGACGAATCGAAAGAAATTATTAATAACATATACAAATATTGAATATTTGAAAGAAAGTTTAAAATTATTTATAGTAAATATATAATATTTAATATGAAACACAATTAAATATACTTGCTACACATTTATTATTGGACAAGCACATACATACATACATAACACGCATATACATACATAAATAAAACAAAATATTATGGAAAATATTGAAAAAAAAAGTTCAGTAAGTGAATTTTGTTTAAAAGTGATTGGAAATGAAAAGAAAAAATGGTTCAGAGTAAATATAAATAAAAAGAAAAAATAATAAAATTTATTATATACATATATCATGTGTGTGGAATTTTCCATACATTTTGCTATAGAAATAAGAATAAATATCAATTGCACAATGGGCTCAATCAATTTATCTATCAACTTATATAATTCTGTCTGTCTCTCAACCCATCTATCTATCTATTTATCTATCTATATATCTATATATCTATCTATCTATCCATCCATCTATTTTTCTTTCTATCCGTCCGTCTATCTATCTATCCATCTATTTATCTATCTATCCGTTTATCTATCTATCTATATATCTCTCTCTCTATCTATATATCTCTATCTCTCTCTATCTATCTATCTATCTATCTGTCTATCTAGCTATATACATATCTATCATCTATCTATCTATCCATCTACATATCTATCTACTTACCTATCTATCTATATATATATATCTATCTATCTATCTATCTATCTGTCTATCTATCTATCTATCTATCTACCTATCTATCTATCTATCTATCTATCTATCTATCTATCTATCTATCTATCTGTCTATCTATCTATCTACCTATCTATCTGTCTATCTATATTTCTATCTATCTATCAATTTATCTATCTGTCTATATTTATCTATCTCTCTCTATCTATACATCTATCTATCCATCTACATATCTATCTATCCGTTTATCTACCTATCCATCTATCTATCTATTAATCTCCTATATATCTATCGATCTATCTATTTGTCTCATTTAACTTGGAATGCTAAACATTTTATTATCGTTTTTTTATTACATTTTTAATTACCTTTAAAAAACTTTTACCGCGTAGTATTTCCATATCAGACTTTGACTTCTGGCATTTACAAATCTTAACAGATTTCTAAAGCATATTTCAGACAAAAAAAGATTAATAGCTTTTTATCAACTTTACCCCACTTGTTGCTAAAATTACCTAAACAATTTTAAATAAACAAAAAATTTTGTTTTCAACATTTTATTTAAAAATTTTGTTGGTTTGTTTTGTTGTTGTCTTTATTTGAAATAATTTGTCTAATATTTTTTTTGCCTCCGTACTCTACGTTTGTGAACAAAATCCAAAATAAAAGAGAATTTCTTTAAAAAAAAAAAAATGATTTATTTGATTTTCTTAAATTTTCTTCATAAATTTAATTATAACGCATTTTGTTGTTGAAATTTTGATTAAATGTTTGAAATATCGAACAAACATTTTGTTCAGTTGTTGTTTTTTACCCCTTACCATAGTAATACGCACATTTTTTGTGGTTTTACTCAGAATTTTTTTCATAATTAATAATAATTAATGATCTTGAAATTAATCAGAGTCTTCTAAAATTTGTCAAGATCAATTATTGCATTCATTTATTTAAGTTTATAGTCTCTGTCTAGATTAGAATAGAGATTATCAACTCTAGTCTCTGTCTAGACTAGAATAGAAGTGATCAACTCTAGTCTCTGTCTAGACTAGAATAGAGTTGATCAACTCTAGTCTCTGTCTAGACTAGAATAGAGTTGATCAACTCTAGTCTCTGTCTAGACTAGAATAGAGTTGATCAACTCTAGTCTCTCCTTGTTTACACTAGAATAGAGTTGATCGTCTCTGTCTAGACTAAAATAAAATTGATCAACTCTAGTATATGTCCAGACTATTGTTGATCAACTCTAGTCTCTGTCTAGACTAAAATAAAGTTGATCAACTCTAGTATCCGTCTAGACTATTGTTGATCAACTCTACTCTCTGTCTAGACTAGAATAGAGTTGATCAACTATAATCTCTATCTAGAATAGAATAGAGTTGATCAACTCTTGTCTCTGTCTAAACTAGAATAGAGTTGATCAACTCTAGTCTCTGTCTTGACTAGAATAGAGTTGATCAACTGTAGTCTCTGTCTAGAATAGAATAGAGTTGATCAACTATAGTCTCTGTCTAGAATAGAATAAAGTTGGTCAACTCTAGTCTCTGTCTAGACTAAAATAGACTTGATCAACTCTAGTCTCTGTCTAGACTAGAATAGAATAGTCTCTGTCTAGACTAGAATAGAGTTGATCAACTCTAGTCTCTCCTTGTTTAGACTAGAATAGAGTTGATCAACTCTAGTCTCTGTCTAGACTAAAATAAAGTTTATCAACTCTAGTATCTGTCTAGACTATTGTTGATCAACTCTAGTCTCTGTCTAGACTAAAATAAAGTTGATCAACTCTAGTATCTGTCTGGACTATTGTTGATCAACTCTAGTCTCTGTCTAGACTAGAATAGAGTTGATCAACTCTAGTCTCTGTCTAGACTAGAATAGAGTCTCTGTCTAGACTAGAATAGAGTCTCTGTCTAGGATAGAATAGAGTTGATCAACTCTAGTCTCTGTCTAGACTAAAATAGAGTTGATCAACTATAGTCTCTGTCTAGAATAGAACAGAGTTCATCAACTCTTGTCTCTGTCTAGACTAGAATATAGTTGATCAACTCTAGTCTCTGTCTAGACTAGAATAGAATTTATCCACTCTAGTCTCTATCTAAACTAGAATAGAGTTGATCAGCTCTTGTCTCTGTCTAGACTAGAATAGAGTTGATCAGCTCTTGTCTCTGTCTAGACTAGAATAGAGTTGATCAACTCTAGTATCTGTCTAGACTAGAATAGAGTTGATCAACTCTAGTCTCCGTCTAGACTAGAATAGAGTTGATCAACTCTTGTCTCTGTCTAGACTAGAATAGAGTTGATCAACTCTAGTCTCTGTCTAGACTAGAATAGAGTTGATCAACTCTAGTCTCTGTCTAGACTAGAATAGAGTTGATCAACTCTAGTCTCTGTCTAGACTAGAATAGAGTTGATCAACTCTAGTCTCTGTCTAGACTAGAATAGAGTTGATCAACTCTAGTCTCTGTCTAGACTACAATAGAGTTGATCAACTCTAGTCCCTGTCTAGACTACAATAGAGTTGATCAACTCTAGTCTCTGTCTAGACTACAATAGAGTTGATCAACTCTAGTCTCTGTCTAGACTACAATAGAGTTGATCAACTCTAGTCTCTGTCTAGATTTTAGTAAAGTTGATCATCTTTGGTCTCCGTCAATTCTACAGTAGAGATGATCTTCAGTCCTTTGTCATCGATTATAAAGGTTCAGCACACTTCAGTTTATATTAACTAAACTCCGGCTTTTATGGTGAGGGGTATTTCAAATTCGTCTTAGCCGAATATTTATTGTTAATTCTTCAATAAGTTATCTTACAATTATGAAAAATAATAATAATTAATTAGCACACCAATGTTATTTGTTTGTTTATCATCATATCGCCATCTTTTTTTACACATAAAAAAGCAGTCTAATTGAAAACAATTATTTTTATTTTGTTATTTTTTGGCCTTCTTCTTAAAAAAAAGATTAATACGTTATCTTTTTAACGGGTTTAAGCTTAAAAAAAATTACATTTTACAATTTATTATTAACTTTATACATTGTTGGTTTTATTATTATTTTTTAAGTTTTTTATTTGAATTTTGTTTAGTAACTGAATGTTTTATTTTTTATTTTTGCAAAATTTCGTTCCTTTTTTTTGGGCAAATAAAAAATAGTATTTTCTTTGTTCTTTTTTTATTACTTAAATTAATTTAATAACAAATCACAGTACACAATATAATTAATTAATAATTAATATACATCATTTATTTAGCAATAAAAACAAGCCTTTTGTTTGATTTTTTTATATTTATATTTGGTACAAAAAAATTAAATACAAAACAGGCTTGGGCATATAAAAAATATTAATTTTTTTTAGTTTTAGTTTTTTTTCTTTTTTTTTATTATTAAACTTAATTTCGAGTTTTTAAAATTAATTTAGTTTTATAAAAATAAATATAACAGTGTAATTATGTAAAAAAATATGGTGTAAAAAAAATAATTAACAAAAAAATTCGTTATTTTTTAAAATCTATAAAATATAACAATTTTAACATTTTGGATAAAAAATTAATAACTTATTTAAATAGAAAAAATATAAATGATTTAACTGCCATTGTTTGAAAAATTAATAAAAAGTATTGGGTAAGAGAAAAACTAGTTTTCGTTAGAGATGTTTTTTTAAGGTTGAAATTTAGAGAAGACCATAACATCACCATCAACTGTAGTCAGAGATTTGAATTGATTAACTCTATACTAGTCTAGAGTTGATCTACTCTATTCTACTCTAGACAGAGACTAGAGTTGACCAACTCTATTCTACTCTAGACAGAGACTAGAGTTGATCAACTATATTCTAGTCTAGGCAGAGACTAGAGTTGATCAACTATATTCTAGTCTAGACAGAGACTAGAGTTGATCAACTCTATTCTAGTCTAGACAGAGACTAGAGTTGATCAACTCTATTCTAGTCTAGACAGAGACTAGAGTTGATCAACTCTATTCTAGTCTAGACAGAGACTAGAGTTGATCAACTCTATTCTAGTCTAGACAGAGACTAGAGTTGATCAACTCTATTCTAGTCTAGACAGAGACTAGAGTTGATCAACTCTATTCTAGTCTAGACAGAGACTAGAGTTGATCAACTCTATTCTAGTCTAGACAGAGACTAGAGTTGATCAACTCTATTCTAGTCTAGGCAGAGACTAGAGTTGATCAACTCTATATTAGTCTAGACAAGGACTTGAGTTGATCTACTCTTTACTAGTCTAGACAGAGACTAGAGTTGATCAACTGTATTCTAGTCTAGACAGAGACTAGAGTTGATCAACTGTATTCTAGTCAAGACAGAGACTAGAGTTGATTAACTCTATTCTAGTCAAGACAGAAACTAGAGTTGATCAACTCTATTCTAGTCCAGCCAGCGACTAGAGTTGATCAACTCTATTCCAGTCCAGCCAGCTACTAGAGTTGATTACCTCTATTCTAGTCTGAACAGCGACTAGAGTTGATCAACTCTATTCTAGTCTAGACAGAGACTAGAGTTGATCAACTCTATTCTTGTCTAGACAGAGACTAGAGTTGATTAACTCTATTCTTGTCTAGACAGAGACTAGAGTTGATCAACTCTATTCTAGTCTAGACAGAGACTAGAGTTGATCAACTCTATTCTAGTCTAAACAGAGACTAGAGTTGATCAACTCTATTCTAGTCTAGACAGAAACTAGAGTAGACCAGCTCTATTCTAGTCAAGGCAGAGACTAGAGTTGATCACCTTTATTCTAGTCTAGACAGAGACTAGAGTTGATCAGCTCTATTCTAGTCAAGACAGAGACTAGAGTTGATCAACTCTATTCTAGTCAAGACGGAGACTAGAGTTTATCAACTCTATTCTAGTCTAGACAGAGACTAGAGTTGTTCAATTCTATTCTAGTTTAGACAGAGACTAAAGTTGATCTACTCTTTACTAGTCTAGACAAAGACTAGAGTTGATTCACTCTAAACTAATCTAGAATGAAACAAAAGTTGATCAACTTTATACTAGTCAAGACAGAGACTAGAGTTGATCAACTCTATTCTAGTCTAGACAGAGACTAGAGTTGATCAACTCTATTCTAGTCTAGACAGAGACTAGAGTTGATCAACTCTATTCTAGTCTAGACAGAGACTAGAGTTGATCAACTCTATTCTAGTATAGACAGAGACTAGAGTTGATCAACTCTATTCTTGTCTAGACAGAGACTAGAGTTGATCAACTCTATTCTTGTCTAGACAGAGACTAGAGTTGATCAACTCTATTCTTGTCTAGACAGAGACTAGAGTTGATCAACTCTACTCTAGTCTAGACAGAGACTAGAATTGATCAGCTCTTGTCTGTGTTTAGTTTATAGTAGAGATGATCAGCTCATGTTTTCGTCTAGACAAGAGTATAGTTTCTCAAATCTTTTCAATCCGTACTTATCTTTAAAAAGACTGTCCAATAAATTAGATTTTTAATATTCAACGGAAACTAGCTTTTCTCTCACCTAATATAAATAAATAAAATCATAAAAAATTAATAAAAAATCCTATCAATTATGGCATCAAATTTCAAATCCTTATAAAATTGTTAGCTCTACTTTCTTTCACATTTACTAAATGTTTATTTAACTTTATACACTTAAAAAAATAAACGAAAATGTCACAACAATTTAAACACTTACACGAAAGGAGTTTTGTTTTTGGTTTTGTAAGTAATAGAAATACATTTATATAAAAAAACACTTAGAAAAACCATTAAAACACACTCACACACACATACATATATATATAAATTCTCCTCTAAGTATGCTCTAATATTTTTCTATTTTTTAATTTGTTCTTTCGCTTAATAAAAATAGGTCATGGATAACTATATTATGAAAACACAGTTGAAAATTGTTTCTTTAGAAGGAGTGTTAGTTTTGACTCTACCAGCTGTGTAGCAGTACAAGCTAATTCCATCATCTTTTAGTATCTACCTGTAAATCAATTTCACTTAATAATGCCCAATTTTCACTATCACCATGAACATGTAAACGCATTTCTTTAATAGCACCAATTTTCGAATCTAAAGAACCCTCTGCCACGCCCATGGCATCAAAATTGCCCACTATTAGATAACCATCAGTGGTTGAATTATAAAAACTCCACACCGGTGAACTTTCACTTAAAGTATCGGCGGGTAAGACCTCAATGGTTGTGTTATAGAAACGATCTGAAGGATGTTCAGAATTACCACTGCGAAAGAGATAATGTTTGAGTGTGGTGGGTTTATCGAATATAAACTGCACCAAATCACCCGGTTGTGGTAAAAGACCCCAAAAATAGGTCTCACCCTTATAAGCTCTTTTCAGTTGATAGTTCTTATAGGCCGCTATATTTGATTTAACTACAGCTGGTGGATTATGAGCATGAGCATAGAAGGTGGGAACTTTAGAACCAAATTGTTTATCTTTGAGTTTTTGTACTTTGCCCTTAAGCGATGAACTTGTGCCGATGTGTTGAAACAGTGAGGGACGATAGTGCAGCCAGTATTTAGCTCTCTCCTGATTACAATGTTTTTGATCTTGATCGGTGCGACAGACTTTGGACTCAATGAAATAGCCCAATAGCCAATCGACTGGCTTTTCGTTGTAGAACATTTGGAAGAATGTTATTAGATAGGGCAGTTCCGCCGATTTGAACATTTTACCTATGAAACCTAGTTGACAGAAATCCAAGAGAAACCAAGGCGCCTGATCCGGTTTAGTTAAAGCACTTTTTGTAATGGCAAACTTTTTCATAGACGTTATAAAGTGTCGTTTGGCTAGGATGTCATCTTCGAGTTGAACATAGAAGGTGCCTGCAAAAGAGGAGATAGAAAAAAAGGAATAAAATTTTTGTTTAAATATGAAACTTAAAATATTTGAAAATAAAACTAGAGATCAGAAATAAATCGAACAACTATAGTATCTGGCTAGAGTAGAACAGAGTTGATCAACTCTAGTCTTTGTCTAGTCTTTCGGTGGAGCAGAGTAGAGTTAATCAATTCTAGTCTTCGGCTAAAGCAGAACAGAGTTGATAAACTCTAGTCTCTGGCTAGTTCAGATTAGAAATGATCAGCTCTATTCTCAGTCTAGATCAGAGTAGAGTTCATCAACTCAAGTCTCTTCATAGAGTAGATCAACTTTAGTCTCTGGCCAGAGCGGAGTAAAATTGATCAACTCTAGTATCTGGGTAGAACAGAGAAGAGTTAAGCAATTCCAGTCCCTGGCTAGAGCAAGTAGAGTTGATCAACTCTTATCTCTGGCTAAAGCAGAGTAGAGTTGATGACCTCTATTCTCTGAACAGATTAGAGTTGAAAAACTCTAGTTCTTTATAGACTAGAGTTGAATTGATCAGCTCTATTCTCGTGCTGAAACAGAGTAGAATTCATTAACTTAAGTTTTGGGCAAGACAAGAGTAGAGATGATCTAGTTTCTGACAGGATCAGAGTAGAGTTTATGAAGTCAAATCTCTGGATAGAGAAGAGTTGATCAACTTTAGTCTCTGGTCAGAGCAAAGAAAATCAACTCTAGTCAGCAGAGTAATGTTGATCATATCTAGTCCCTCGGTGGAGCAGAGATTATCAAGTCTAGTCTCTGGCTAAAGCAGAGTAGAGTTGATTAACTCTAGCCTCTGGCTAGACCAGATTGGAAATGATCAACTAGATTTTCTATCTAGATCAAAGTAGAATTCAACAACATATATCTTTAAATAGAGAAGAGTAGAGTTGATCAACTTTAGTCTCTGGCTAGAGCAGAGTAAAGTTGATGAACTCTAGTATGCTCTACCGAGGTCAGAGAAGAGCTAAGCAATTCCAGTCTTTGGTTAGAGCAAGTAGAGTTCAAAAACTCTTATCTCTGGCTAAAGCAGAGTATGGTCAGAGCAGAGTGTCTAGACCAGAGTAGAGTTAATGATTTCTATTCTCAGAGCAAAATAGAGTAGAGTTGATCAGCTCTATTCTCCTGCTGGAACAAAGTAGAGTTTATCAACTTTAGTTGCGGGCTAGACCAGAGTAGAGTTGATCAACTTTTGTTTCTGGCTCGATCAGAGCTGAGTTTCTGGCTGTGCCAGTGTGGACTTGAGGAGCTCTACACTCTGGCTGAACTGGTGTTCGTGTTGCAGGTTATATTTAAACGTCGTTTATGATAAGCCTATGTTTTCAAAAGACACCAAAGAAAGTGGCTCGAGTTTAAGATTTTCCTAAACATGTTGACGACTTCAGATGTGTTTGGGGCACTGAATAAGTCTTCCATTTCTCAATCAAGTTATGCTACGCGTGGTGAGAAAGAGACTCTACAAAACACACTTCTCTAATAAGTAGACTTAAAGGAACACAATCCTTTATAAATGAGAGTCTAACGAAACATTTATAGAAGGAAAGGATCAAAAAAAGATCGTCCTGTATAGACAGACAATATTCCATAGAAAGTATACTGCAGAAGACTTTCCGTTAAGAGAAAGTAGCTCTAATTTACTAAATTAACAAACTTAACTTTGCACTTACCTTTCGACTGAGCATAGGCCATTAGATAGGCAAAATCCAAATTCTGTTTACTTCGCCATTTCACACGCTCTAATGAATCATTTAAAGTTATACGTAATTTATCTAAATTCGGATAATATGAAGGTGCTGGTGCTATTATCTCTATTAAACCATTTTCTAGATATGGCTCAAATGTAGTTTCCACCTTTTTCGCTATCAATTGCACAGTTTCCAAATCGGTTTCACCAATAAAAACAATAATCAAAGTTTCATTTTGTTCCTCTTCATTCATATTCTCAATGAGATTGTGTAGAGTACCCAAAAGATATGATTGTTTTTCACGCACCACTGTTGGTATGCCCAAAACAATGCTGACATCCGAACGACCATGAGATCTTAAGAGAGCCGGTTTTAAAGAGTTGGGATCATCTAAGAGATGAGGTAGAAAATGATAGGCTGTAGGCAGACGTACATTAGCCGATGAGGTTAAATGCATTTGTTGGGTATTGTGCAATTGTGAGGCATTGCGTAGAATTTGTCTAGCCTCTGCCGACAGACCATCCAACAGAGAGGCAGAGGCCGATGAAGCAGATGCTGTATTATATAGACTTGAGATGTTCTTATCAATAATGCCGCCAACAGGCATAGAGGTCGATGATACTACGGCTGTTGAAATATTTTGCAATTGTGCAACATATTGCGAAAGTAAGGCCACATCTTCTTGACGTGTACGATACATTGACTCCAAATACTGAAGACGCATATGACATTCACCCAAACGTTGTGATAACGATTGTTCGGTGGATAATTCTGGACCCATTATCATTAGAACAATAGCACATGGCAGCAAGATAATGACTAAGGTTAATAGAAGACAACTACGTTGACGTATTTTAAACATGATTTTACAGATTTCTTTTTCAAAATTTAACGAATTTTTATCATGAAACAAGTTTCTGTTAATTTCAAATTTCAAGATTTTCTTTTAGAAGATTTAAGTTTGTTTATTTAAATAAAATTCTTGTAGAGAGAGAGAGAGAGCGTATTGAGTTTGTTCTAAAAATTTGTGTAGATGTATTTCGATGGTTTAAGTTAAGTTTTGGGAAATTTATCTCTTGTAGTTCAAGAGATTTTGCGTATTGTTTAATGCAGACGTTGTAAACTTATACGAGATTACAAAAATAATATTTTTTTCGATGTTGTTTTGTTGTAAATTATTGTAGTAAAAATATATAATCAAGAGTTTCTTTTTTTCGTTTAGAGAGAGAGCATTAAACTTTAGGTAGACAATGTACATTGATAAATCTTGTAGTCTGAGAGAATGTTTTTTATTGTAGTATTTATTTAGTTTAATAATCATAAGATTTAACCATAAACTGCAGTTTCAATGCAAAATATTTGCCGAGTTAAGTGAAAAAGTTTTTATTTGCTATTTTATAAGGATTTTCGAGAATCAAATTGAAAACTTTTTTGTTAATGTTCGATGATAATGCCGTATATTTGATGTTTGTAAATTCTTTAATGTTTTTTTTTTTTTTGTAATTAATTTCGAGAAAAAAATAAAACTTTTATATTATAACTTATTTCTTTAAATTCAGCAACTTTTTAACCATTTAGTATTAGTTTTAAGTATATAAAATCTTCCTTCTTTTCCGTGTGGACAAAAATTCCTTTTCCATTATAAACAATTCAAAATTTATTGTAGTATAGTATATGTATATTTTTGTTCGAAATTTACAAAATAAAATTCCTTGTACACAATTTCAAGTAGATTTAATCGTATTTAATTTTAGGAAATTGTAGATTTTTTTGTGTGGTTATATTTTAATGGCCATAGAATAGCTGTAAAGAGAATGAGATTGAAGAAGAGATATTAGCAAATTCTATATTGAAAAAGTAATTATTTTGAATTAAAAAATTTTAATTTTTTATATATTTTTATTTTATACAAACTTCCATCCCTGAGTCTACCTTCAACAATTGCAGTAATAAAATTGTAGGTTAGTTTAAGCTGATATGTTTAGAAACACTTCCAATTAGTGTTAGTCTGGAATGAAATTACTTCCAATATACTTGGGTCTAGAACTAGAACTGAACTAGAACTGAACTAGAACTGAACTAGAACTGAACTAGAACTGAACTAGAACTGAACTAGAACTGAACTAGAACTGAACTAGAACTGAACTAGAACTGAACTAGAACTGAACTAGAACTGAACTAGAACTGAACTAGAACTGAACTAGAACTGAACTAGAACTGAACTATAACTGATCTAGAACTGAACTAGAACTGAACTAGAACTGAACTAGAACTGAACTAGAACTTAACTAGAACTGAACTAGAACTGAACTAGAACTGAACTAGAACAGAAGTAGAACTGAACTAGAATTGGACTAGAACAGAACTTGAACTGAACTAGAACTGAGACTGAACTAGAATTGAAGCAGAACTGAACTAGAACTGAACTAGGATTGAACTAGAACTAAACCAAATCTGAACATGGGAACTAGAACGGGTCGGAAAATTTGAATTTGAAGTATCTTTCTATCTATCTATCTATCTATCTATCTATCTATCTATCTATCTATCTATCTATCTATCTATCTATCTTTATATCTATCTACCTATCTATCTATCTATCTATCTATCTATCTATCTATCTATCTATCTATCTATTTATCTATCTATCTATCTATCTATTTATCTATCTATCTATCTATCTATCTATCTATCTATCTATCTATCTATCTATCTATCTATCTATCTATCTATCTATCTATATATCTATATATCTATATATCTATCTATCTATCTATCTATCTATCTATCTATCTATCTATCTCTCTATCTATCTATCTATCTATCTATCTATCTATCTATCTATCTATCTATCTATCTATCAATCTATCTATCTATCGATGTATCTATCTATCTATCTATCTATCTATCTATCTATCTATCTATCTATAATAAATCTTGTTATTGTAATTTTCTAGTAATATTTTGACGTTCTAATAAAATCCCATTTTTTATGTCATCGTCTAGTAGTTGTTAAAAAAATCCCCAGATTTATTAGCATTTTACAGATTTTGTTGAATTTGAAATTCCCTACTCACAATAATTTTACTTATTGGTTGGAATAATTTGTGGTTTTACATATTTTAAAATTATTTTAAACTGTTTTATAGGGATGACTAAATTTAAGTTTCTTATATGTAGAATTTCTTTTTAATTGCTAAATATGCTCATGTAGTTATACCAACGCCTTGACTAGTCAAACCTAGTCGTCTATTTCTTACGTTAACTATTTACTTTGGGTAAATTGATTGTCGTTGAAAGAAATTGTAACGTCAAGCAACTAACTATCTATTATATATATTAATTTATATTTAAATAACAAGTTTATACTTTGATATTCACAAATTAAAATCGATAAAAAATTACAATTTATACTTTTTGCAACAGGGTTTTTTTTAATAGCAACAAATATGTATATTTGTAGAAAAACTATATCTATTTCACTTCACTGCTCCTCTATTCACTATTGTATATTTATTCCTTATATAAAAAGCATGAGAAACAAATAAAAAAAGTAAGAAATCATAAAAAAAACAGAAAGGGCGAAGGTTATAGACATTTCCTTCTACTTTGCTGTTGATCTGATGACTTCCAAAGCGTTACTGACAATATGACAAACATTTAAAAAACTGTCATAGAGACGGACACACTGTCACTAACTATCATCATCATCATCATGTTTCTTAGAATACAATACAATAGAATAGTTATCATAGTTGATACTTATATATTAGTTGTAGCAGCAGTTGTTAGTTTACTACGTTTTTATTTGTTTGCTGTCATTTTCAACTTGCAACTTTGAAATATTGTTGTGTCAATTAAATTTTGTAGCAAAAAAAAAAAAAATATGTGAACTACAATTTAAATATGTAGAACGGCAAAAAGAAATAAATTTGTACAATTATAGTCATAAGTTAAGAAAAGGTTTTTTTTCTTATAAGTTCTTTGTTAAAGTCAAGAAAATTACAGCAAACAGAATTGTTCAAGTAATTAGTAAATATTTGATAATGAGTTGCCATTACAGAATAACTTATTTTTCATTAATCCCCACTTAGCTGCTACAATAACTAGAAGTAATTTTTTTTCAAAGTAGAAAACTAATAAAAAACTATTTGTAATTGTTAAACTAGTGCTAAATACTTCTCCTTAACTGTTTCGCTATGTTGTATATGACGGGTTTATAAGAAAACACTTGTAATAAAATTCTTCTTTCCTTTCTCGAATTCATAATATCTTTTACATATTAACAAAAAAACTTTTTAATTGAGTGATTGTTATCATTTTTATGACATATTGTATAACTTACAAATGACTAAATTAAGTTATTGATTATAATGTAAGGTTATAAATTAAACCATACAAAAGTTGTAATTAATTATTTGTTAAAAAAATATCAGTAGGCACTAAGAGGTGTTCTAAAAAGTCGAACTGAACCAGAACTAAATCTAAACTAGAACAGAACTATAACTGAAGTAGAACTGAACTAGTACTGAACTAGAACTGAACTAGAAATGAACTAGAAATGAACAAGAACTGAACTAGAACTGAACTAGAACTGAACTAGAACTGAACTAGAACTGAACTAGAACTGAACTAGAACTGAACAAGAACTGAAGTAGAACTGAACTAGAACTGAACTAGAAATGAACTAGAACTGATTTAGAACTGAACTAGAACTGAACTAGAACTGAACTAGAACTGAACTAGAACTGAACTAGAACTGAACTTGAACTGAACTAGAACTGAACTAGAACTGAACTAGAACTGAACTAGAACTAGAACTGAACTAGAACTTAACAAGAACTAAACTAGAACTGAACTAGAACTAAACTAGAACTGAACTACAACTGAACTACAACTAGACTAGAACTGATCTCAAACTGAACGTAAACTAAACTAGAACTGAACTAGAACTAAACTAGAACTGAACTAGAACTCAACTAGAACTAAACTAGAACTCAACTAGAACTGCACTAGAACTGAACTAGAACTGAACTAGAACTGAACTAGAACTGAACTAGAACTGAACTAGAACTGAACTAGAACTGAACTAGAACTGAACTAGAACTGAACTAGAACTGAACTAGAACTGAACTAGAACTGAACTAGAACTGAACTAGAACTGAACTAGAACTGAACTAGAACTGAACTAGAACTGAACTAGAAATGAACTAGAACTGAACTAGAACTAGAACTGAACTGGAACTGAACTAGTACTGAACTAGAAATGAACTACAACTGAACTACAACTAGACTAGAACTGATCTCAAACTGAACGTAAACTAAACTAGAACTGAACTAGAACTAAACTAGAACTGAACTAGAAATGAACTAGAACTGAACTAGAACTAGAACTGAACTAGAACTGAACTAGAACTGAACTAGAACTGAACTAGAACTGAACTAGAACTGAACTAGAACTGAACTAGAACTGAACTAGAACTGAACTAGAACTGAACTAGAACTGAACTAGAACTGAACTAGAACTGAACTAGAACTGAACTAGAACTGAACTCGAACTGAACTAGAACTGAACTAGAACTGAACTAGAACTGAACTAGAACTGAACTAGAACTGAACTAGAACTGAACTAGAACTGAACTAGAACTGCACTAGAACTGAACTAGAACTGAACTAGAACTGAACTAGAACTGAACTAGAACTGAACTAGAACTGAACTAGAACTGAACTAGAACTGAACTAGAACTGAACTAGAACTGAACTAGAACTGAACTAGAACTGAACTAGAACTGAACTAGAACTGAACTAGAACTGAACTAGAACTGAACTAGAACTGAACTAGAACTGAACTAGAACTGAACTAGTACTGAACTAGAACTGAACTAGAACTGAACTAGAACTGAACTAGAACTGAACTAGAACTGAACTAGAACTGAACTAGAACTGAACTAGAACTGAACTAGAACTGAACTAGAACTGAACTAGAACTGAACTAGAACTGAACTAGAACTGAACTAGAACTGAACTAGAACTGAACTAGAACTGAACTAGAACTGAACTAGAACTGAACTAGAACTGAACTAGAACTGAACTAGAACTGAACTAGAACTGAACTAGAACTGAACTAGAACTAGAACTAAACAAGAACTGAACTAGAACTGAACTAGAACTGAACTAGAACTGAACTAGAACTGAACTAGAACTGAACTAGAACTGAACTAGAACTGAACTAGAACTGAACTAGAACTGAACTAGAACTGAACTAGAACTGAACTAGAACTGAACTAGAACTGAACTAGAACTGAACTAGAACTGAACTAGAACTGAACTAGAACTGAACTAGAACTGAACTAGAACTGAACTAGAGCTGAAACAGAACTGAACTAGAATTAGAACTGAACTTAAACTGAACTTGAACTGAACTACGACTGAACTAGAACTGAACAAGAACTGAACTAGACCTGAACTACAACTGAAATAGAATTGAACTTAAACTGAACTATGACTGAACTAGAACTGAACTGAACTAGAACTGAACTAGAACTGAACTAGAACTGAACTAGAACTGAACTAAAACTGAACAAGAACAGAACTAGAACTGAAATAGAACAGAACTAGAACTGAACGAGTACTGAACCAGAACTGAACTTAAACTAGAACTGAACTAGAACTGAACTAGAACTGAACTAGAACTGAACTAGAACTGAACTAGAACTGAACTAGAACTGAACTAGAACTGAACTAGAACTGAACTAGAACTGAACTAGAACTGAACTAGAACTGAACTAGAACTGAACTAGAACTGAACTAGAACTGAACTAGAACTGAACTAGAACTAGAACTAAACAAGAACTGAACTAGAACTGAACTAGAACTGAACTAGAACTGAACTAGAACTGAACTAGAACTGAACTAGAACTGAACTAGAACTGAACTAGAACTGAACTAGAACTGAACTAGAACTGAACTAGAACTGAACTAGAACTGAACTAGAACTGAACTAGAACTGAACTAGAACTGAACTAGAGCTGAAACAGAACTGAACTAGAATTAGAACTGAACTTAAACTGAACTTGAACTGAACTACGACTGAACTAGAACTGAACAAGAACTGAACTAGACCTGAACTACAACTGAAATAGAATTGAACTTAAACTGAACTATGACTGAACTAGAACTGAACTGAACTAGAACTGAACTAGAACTGAACTAGAACTGAACTAAAACTGAACAAGAACAGAACTAGAACTGAAATAGAACAGAACTAGAACTGAACGAGTACTGAACCAGAACTGAACTTAAACTGAACTAGAACTGAGCTTGAACTGAACTTAAACTGAACTTGAACTGAACTATGAATGAACTAGAACTGAACTAGAATTAGAACTGAACTTAAACTGAACTTGAACTGAACTTCGACTGAACTACAACTTGAACAGATCTAGAACAGAACTAGAACAGAACTAGAACTAAACTAGAACTGAACTAGAACTGAACTAGAACTGAACTAGAACTGAACTAGAACTGAACTAGAACTGAACTAGAACTGAACTAGAACTGAACTAGAACTGAACTAGAACTGAACTAGAACTGAACTAGAACTGAACTAGAACTGAACTAGAACTGAACTAGAACTGAACTAGAACTGAACTAGAACTGAACTAGAACTGAACTAGAACTGAACTAGAACTGAACTAGAACTGAACTAGAACTGAACTAGAACTGAACTAGAACTGAACTAGAACTGAACTAGAACTGAACTAGAACTGAACTAGAACTGAACTGGAACTAAACTAAAACCTAAATGAAAGAAAAGTTTCAGTAGATGAAACTATCAATTACTAATGTCTAACGAGTTTTGGAAAATTACAGTAATTTAACTATAATTCTTAAAGTTTTGTCTAAGGACACTTTCAATTTTATTGTTTGACATTTTTAATGACAAAAAATTATTCTTAAAATAAACATTTTTAATGTGTTATTTTTATAACATACAATCAATACAATTCATATTGAAATAATTTCTTTATATCTTTTTCTAAACCCTTCAAATTAAACTTAACACAAATATTCTAAACATATCAATTTATAAAATAAATATTTATTTCAACGCTCCTACACAATTTTGCTAAAACTTTTTTTACAACAACAAGAGAAACATTTAATTTCATTATGATATCACACAAAACAAATAAAACTTTTTTTGAATTTCATTTATACTTATTATACATTTGAAACTTGCACACCTTTAGCTAAACTCTCTACGGATTCATGTTTTAGGCTTGAACTTTTAAACTTTTTATTTAAGTTTTTTTTTTTTTCATAAAAGTTTCTTTTACATTATAATGAAACTGTTTTTGTGATTCGTTTTCTTAAAGTTCTCACACTCTATTAATCATTCAAAAATGAATGAATTTTTTAATAACAACTGCCACGCATTTCTATCAACCAACAAGAACGACAACAAAAATGTTTAAACTATAAATTAAAATACCGAATAAACAACAAGCAAATAATACCGTTACAAGGATAACGACTGACGTATAACTGAGTATACAACAACCGACTGACTGCTAAAACTTTAGGGCAAGCCAAAAGCAACTAGAACTGAACTAGAACTGAACTAAAACTGAACAAGAACAGAACTAGAACTGAAATAGAACAGAACTAGAACTGAACGAGTACTGAACCAGAACTGAACTTAAACTGAACTAGAACTGAGCTTGAACTGAACTTAAACTGAACTTGAACTGAACTATGAATGAACTAGAACTGAACTAGAATTAGAACTGAACTTAAACTGAACTTGAACTGAACTTCGACTGAACTACAACTTGAACAGATCTAGAACAGAACTAGAACAGAACTAGAACTAAACTAGAACTGAACTAGAACTGAACTAGAACTGAACTAGAACTGAACTAGAACTGAACTAGAACTGAACTAGAACTGAACTAGAACTGAACTAGAACTGAACTAGAACTGAACTAGAACTGAACTAGAACTGAACTAGAACTGAACTAGAACTGAACTAGAACTGAACTAGAACTGAACTAGAACTGAACTAGAACTGAACTAGAACTGAACTAGAACTGAACTAGAACTGAACTAGAACTGAACTAGAACTGAACTAGAACTGAACTAGAACTGAACTAGAACTGAACTGGAACTAAACTAAAACCTAAATGAAAGAAAAGTTTCAGTAGATGAAACTATCAATTACTAATGTCTAACGAGTTTTGGAAAATTACAGTAATTTAACTATAATTCTTAAAGTTTTGTCTAAGGACACTTTCAATTTTATTGTTTGACATTTTTAATGACAAATAAATTATTCTTAAAATAAACATTTTTAATGTGTTATTTTTATAACATACAATCAATACAATTCATATTGAAATAATTTCTTTTATATCTTTTTCTAAACCCTTCAAATTAAACTTAACACAAATATTCTAAACATATCAATTTATAAAATAAATATTTATTTCAACGCTCCTACACAATTTTGCTAAAACTTTTTTTTACAACAACAAGAGAAACATTTAATTTCATTATGATATCACACAAAACAAATAAAACTTTTTTTGAATTTCATTTATACTTATTATACATTTGAAACTTGCACACCTTTAGCTAAACTCTCTACGGATTCATGTTTTAGGCTTGAACTTTTAAACTTTTTATTTAAGTTTTTTTTTTTTCATAAAAGTTTCTTTTACATTATAATGAAACTGTTTTTGTGATTCGTTTTCTTAAAGTTCTCACACTCTATTAATCATTCAAAAATGAATGAATTTTTTAATAACAACTGCCACGCATTTCTATCAACCAACAAGAACGACAACAAAAATGTTTAAACTATAAATTAAAATACCGAATAAACAACAAGCAAATAATACCGTTACAAGGATAACGACTGACGTATAACTGAGTATACAACAACCGACTGACTGCTAAAACTTTAGGGCAAGCCAAAAGCATGTCTACACATGCATACAGACGAGCAATAGCGAATAATGGAATGGAAAGGAATAAAATAAACTAAAACGACAGCAACAAGAAAGTGCAGCAAGTAATATGTATCTTAATAATAAAAGGACACACTGTACTCGAACACAAACTGTATTACAAATACAAGTAACTTCTGACATATCGAATAAATGTGAACAAAGATTAGGGGTGTTCCTTAGGTAAAAAAAATAAACGTAATTATAAAGTTTAACTGAAGATCTGCTTGACTATAACTTTAAAAGTCCAATTTTGGTTATGACAATAATTTTACTTAAATCGTTTGACTTTAGACGCTCTATACCAGAATTAGGACTGAACTAGAACTGAACTAAAACTGAAATAGAACTAAAATAGAACTGAAATAGAACTGAACTAAAACTGAACTAGAAATGTACAAGATCTAAATTAAAACTAAACAAAAACCAAACTAGAACTAAACTAGAACTGAACCAGAACTGAACTAGAACTGAATTGGAGCTGCACTAGAACTGAACTAGAACTGAACTAGAAATGAATTGGAGCTGCACTAGAACTGAACTAGAAATGAATTAGAACTAGAACTAGAACTGAACTAGAACTGATATATAACTAAACTAGAACTGAACTAGAACTGAACTAGAACTGAACTGGAACTGAACTAGAACTGAACTAGAACTGAACTAGAACTGAACTAGAACTGAACTAGAACTGAACTAGAACTGAACTAGAACTCAACTAGAACTCAACTAGAACTCAACTAGAACTGAACTAGAACTAAAATAGAACTGAACTTAAACTGAACCTGAACTGAACTAGATCTGAACTGAACTAGAACTGAACTAGAACTGAACTAGAACTGAACTAGAACTGAACTAGAACTGAACTAGAACTGAACTAGAACTGAACTAGAACTGAACTAGAACTGAACTAGAACTGATCTTGAACTGAACTAGAACTGAACTAGAACTGAACTAGAACTCAACTAGAACTCAACTAGAAAGGAACTAGAACTGAACTAGAACTGAACTAGAACTGAACTAGAACGGAACTAGAACGGAACTACAACTGAACTTGAACTGAATTAGAACTGAACTAGAGCTGAACTAGAACTGAACTAGAACTAAATTAAAACAGAAATAGAACTGAACAAAAACTGAACTAGATCTAAACTAGAACTGTACAAGATTTAGATGGTCAATGAAATTTCTATAATGATCATACATATTATATTATGTGCAATTAAAATAAATCCGAAAAATATTTCTTCCGCCTTATTTTTTTCCCATGAACTAATAATAAATTTTAGTAAAGACAAACACCACATCGACCACCTGCATGAAGATAAACATTTACCTAAGTGTGTGGGTGTAACGAAAAACAACAAGAAAAGTAATAACGTCACAATTTTTGATGGTACACCGTTAAATGTATAGTAAAATTTATGACATTTCTCAATGAAGGTGTCAATGCTTACGAAACAAGGGGTGATATTTTGGAATATTGATAAAAAATTGGGAAAAGTAATAATAAAGAAAATATTAAAGCAATTTTTAACTAAATGATAAGTTATACCAAAATCGACCAATATGAGGTGCTAATCCCTGAGATAGTGTAATACGTATAGAAATTATTTAAAAAAATCATTATTATTAAAGTTTATATAGACAGACTTCTGGATGAAAGCTGAATGGAAGGAAATGATTTAGTGGAAACTAAATCTGAGAACTTTGCTATTCTTCTTCCTTAAAGTGTAGCGTTTAAAAAGTTTCTATAAAAATAAACAAACAAATTGACGGACAACAACAAATTATTGTACAAAATTTATCGATTTTAATAGCAACAACAATCTGACATAAAATATTCATAAATAACAGACAAATTAAATAAAATTAGTTTAACAACTCGATAACTATAAATAAATTACAATACTAGGGTAATTATGACAACAATTAACGCCTTAATATCTAGATTTTATGGACAATTACCTTTTTTTGGACAAATTTGTAAATACAAAACGCAACAGTAGAGGGAAAGAGGTCTAGACCTCTTGACCAGCAGCTGGATAAAATTTAACACCATAAATAGTATAAGTTGTTACAATATGTATAATTAATATAAGATTACCACATATTATTATTATTACGTTTGTATTTTTTTGCTTAGCTAATTAATTATTTTTTTTTTTTGCTTTTTTTTTGTAATAGAAAACAAGGAACTGGTATTACTTTAACTTAATTACATTGTTTAAAAATTTATTAATATATTATTAATTTAAACATTTCTTTTATTATTTTCCTTTAATTATATTTAAAATTTTCACTTTATTTCTATTTCAATTCATTTAAACTTTTTCACTTAAAATCTTTTTGCATTTTTTGCCATTTTTCTTATGTAAAAATTTCATTTTTCTCTTTTTTCTTTAAACATAATTTTGTTTTTAATATTTTTTTTCATTCATTTCAAATCGTTGCTCTTTTTTTTTTTGTTAAAAAAACGTTAAATTATTGTTGTTGCTTTAATTTATTTATTATTACAAAATATTTTTTATGCAAATTTGTGTATAAATTTTTTGTCTATGTATGATGTTGTACTAATTTTATCATCTGCTGCTTTTGTTTCTATTTCTTTGATATAATAACAGATGGAGGGGAAAGTAAACAAACGATGTTACAGTGTTGCTTAAAAAAGTATTAAGAAATTATTTCTATGGAAATAGTATTAAATGTAGAGGTGTGTTTAAGAAACTATTCAGTTATCAACAAATATTAATAGATTTTTTTTAAATTTAATATTTTTCTTAAAAAACATTCTGTAAAAAGGAAAATTTTGTAAATTTTCTTTCAAAAAACAGAAAATGATATAAAAAATATATATATTACAACAAACAAAATTCTTATATTTTTTATGAAGAACAACACTTTTTTTGAAAATTCTAAGAGAACTTTATGTAAAAATGTTAAATTTTATAGAATAATATATTAAAAGTAAAAGTCTGAATATATTCTTTAAACCTTTCACGCACAAATCTAAACCGCTTGACTTTTTATGGATTTGACTTTACCACACACTTTATTTTGACGTATATCGATAATTTTTGATGATAAATAGAAAAAGTGTTTTCGATGGATATCACAGGATATTATCCTTTGTGGCATTCGAAAAAATAACGTATTTTTCTTTGAAAATATAAAGTAGTAGCTGTGAACTCAAAATAACAGTCTAATACCCCATTTACACATCCACGAAATCTAGTACTTATGAGATTTCGAGCCAAATCTAGTTGATTTTTACTAGATTTCCCATACAAAATAAAATTTACTTCGTAACTAGATTTCGTTAAAAACTACTCAAAATCTAATAGTTTTTAGCGATGCAACTCTGTTTTTCCGAAATTATACTAAAAGAGAAAAACAAAAAACAAAAAAAATTATTTGTCAACAAAATTTTATAAATTGAAAAACATGAATGAAAAGTTTCTTTAAAATAGAAGGTAATATTATATTTAAATATCTAATTTTTTATTATAAATAAAATGTTAATAAACATCCAATTTTTCCTTCTTATTTTTCACATCAAGCTCAATTTCAAGAAATGTTCGAAAAATGAAATCTTCCTGAAAAGATTTTAAATGAAATCTACTAGATTTGTATAAATATAAAAAAATTAAAAATAGAAAGAAAATATAACGAATATATTCTATCAAAAGTAAATATATCGATTATTTTTTATTTAAATATAAAATTTCAAATATTTACGTTAAAAAGATCAAATTTCGAAAATTTTCTAATAAAAGATAATTTTTCAGTTCAGAATCAATTTCGTATCGTTGTTATGTCATAAACATTTTTTAATTAAAAATTTTTTTGAAACATATTTTCTATTAATATATATCCTTAAAAATTTTTGAAAATATTCTATCGAAAGAAAATGTATCGAATAAAAAAATAAAGTATTTCAATTATTTTCTGTAAAAAGATAAAATTTTGAAAATGTTCTATTAAAAGATACTTGTTCAGTTCACAATCGATGCCATATCGTTGTTGTGTCAAAAACATTTTTAAATAAAATTTGTTGAAACATATTTGCGATAAATATATAATTTTTAAAAAATGAAAAATTTTTAAAATATTCTATCGTAAGAAAATGTATAGAATATTTTCTATAAAAATAAAATATTTAAATTATTTTCTGTAAAAAGATAAAATTTTGAAAATTTTATATTAAAATATAATTGTTTAGTTCACAATCAATGCCATATCGTTGTAGTGTTGTATTTCATAAACATTTTTCAAATAAACTTTTTTGAAACAAAAACACATTAATAATAAAAAAAACAGGTTACGATATACTACGATACAAACGTACAACAACGATTATAAAATATTAAAAAATTTTTATTAATCTTGTAAAATTTGTGTAAAAAATTTAATAACCATTTTTATTTATAATTTCAAGAATTTTCAATTCTTTTATAAAAAGTGAAAATTAAAAAAAAATTAAATTTTCAATAAAAGTAATATAATCTAATATGTACACACTTTTTTTTAAAAATTTAAGTTAAATCTTCAAATGTGTTCTTTAGAAAGAGAAAATTTTGAAAATTATTTTTTCTATGTAAGAAATGTGAAAACTGAAAATTGTCGTTAGTTAGTTAGTTAGTTAGCTAGTTAGATAGGTAGTTAGTTAGTTAGTTAGTTAGTTAGTTAGTTAGTTAGTTAGTTAGTTAGTTAGTTAGTTAGTTAGGTAGTTAGTTAGTTAGTTACTTAGTTAGTAACTTAGTCAGTAACTTAGTTAGTATTTTAGTTAGTTAGTCAGTTAATCAGTTAGTTAGTTAGTTATTTAGTTAGTTAGTTAGTTAGTTAGTTAGTTAGTTAGTTAGTTAGTTAGTTAGTTAGTTAGGTAGGTAGGTAGTTAGTTAGTTAGTTAGTTAGTTACTTAGTTAGTTATTTAGTCAGTTAGTTAGTTAGCTAGTTATTGCAAATTTAATTACTGATTTGAAAATATATAGTTTCTTACTTTAATATATAGTTTCTTACTTAACATTTATTAAATTTCCAAATTTCACCATACTTCTTCATCAACCCTGTAAAAAGTGTTGCAATTTTTCACAAGTACAACAACTCGACAACCCCATCAACTGCGACCAACTTCAGTCTATTATCGACAACGCAGCAATTAAGATCAATGAATTTATAAAGGAGTGTGAAAATAAGCAATTTCCCAAGGAAAAAGCAAGAATTTTACAAGAAAATTAGTGAATTTTAATAAAATACAGTGTAAATAATATAATACAACAAAAATAAACTTGAAAATTTGTGATTTTAAACTCGAAAACAACTAAAGAAAAAACTACGGAAAATTTTTTTAGAAAGTTCATACAAAGCAAAATAAAAAATTGCTTGTGTATGCGATGGACTAAAAAAACACACACACACAGACTTTAATATAAAGTGTAGTGGTAAATAACACAAAAAATAATAACAAAAAGTGCTAAAAAAATATTTAGTACTTTTTATAACTTAACATTTTTTGCTTTTGTTTAAAGAATAAACACAAACAATTATTTTGTTTGTGAATGGCTGCTCTTTGTAATAAACAACAAAAACTACAAACAATTAGAAAAACAAATAAAAAATTTGTTAGAAATAGTTTAAAAAATCGGTTTAGTTTTATAGAAAAACAATTGAGTAAAAAACAAAATCTTGTTTTCAAGCAGCCATCTTTAATTTTTCCACTAAACAACAACAGCAAGACAAAAGCAGTTAAAGCAACAAGAACTAGCAGAATAACAACAAAAACAACAAGTAAAACAGTGACAACAAACACAGCTATAATAACGATAACATAGCAATAAATCCCACCACAGCACAGTAATAATAATAATAATAATAACAACAACAAAAACAACTAGTGCGTGCGTGTGTGCATATATCAAAGATTTTGTGTTGTTTTTTTCCAGTTTTATTTTTTGCTTATGTTTTATTGCGTTTTTTGTTTTCGTGCTCTCCATCTACTAAAAATTTTATTAAACTCACCACTACAATAACAAGACTGCTGTTGGCTTTCTTTTATTTTGAGAAATTCTCCAACTTTTTTTTTATTATTACATTTCATTCATATACAATACCAACAGAGAAGAAGTTTCCCAGAGAAAAAAAGGAAGCAAATAATAAAATATAAATGAAAAACCCTAACGAATTTGTATATTAAAAGAAATTTTAAAATTAAAACGCAGTTTTAACTTCATGTTAAAGAAAAGTTATTATTATCCTTTAAAATTGCAAATTTTTAAATGAAATCAATAAGAAAAAATTCACTAAATTTTAAAACTTGAAACAGACAAAACAGAAAAACAATTTGTGTTGAAGAAATCAATAAAACTTTTAATTTTTTTTTGTAAAATTGTGATAATTATAACAAAAAAACGAATAGTGTATAATAACGTAAAAAAATCATTATCAAAGAAGGAGAAAATTGACTGGAGAAGTTAACAAAAATGGAAATTGCCTTAAATTCAGACACACCAGGAGGTTTCAAACATGAAAATGGTAAATACTTATTTTATAAAGTTACATTGATTTTATTAAAGATTTCTAAATTGCAAAACGCTTTATAAACTGTAAAACATTTACCACCGTATTATTGTTGTCTTGTGAAGGGTTTTTAATACTTATATACATATGTAGGTATGTAATTGTATAGGTACTAAACAGATTTTTCTCTGAAAGACTTTCTACCTAAGAATATTGTGTGTTCACGCTTACTAGGGGGTATATTTATTTCCCTAGTCCATCTTTAATGAAATCATATGTTACAATACTTCTAGTTAAAATCTTTTGTAATTATTTCAGTTCTAGTTTTGTTACACTTTAGTTCCTGTTCCCCTCTAGTTCCGGTTCAGTTCAGTTCTATTTCAGTTCTAGTTCTGTCATATCTCAAGTTAAATACCTATTAGATTATTTTTAGTTCAATTCTAGTTCTAGTCTAGTCTACTTCACTTCTAGATCAGTTCTAGTTGAGTTCTATTTCAGTTCTAGTTCAGTTCTAGTTTAGTTCTAGTTCAGTTTTAGATCATTTCTAGTTTAGTTTATTTCTAGTTCAGTTCTGGTTCATTTCTAGTTCAGTTTGAGGTCAGTTCTAGTTTAGTTCTAGTTGAGTCCTACTTCAGTTCTAGTTCATTTCCAGGTCAGTTCTTGTTCAGTTCTAGTTCAATTCTAGTTCAGTTCTAGTTCAGTTCTAGATCAGTTCTAGTTCAGTTTTAGTTTAGTTCTAGTTCAGTTCTAACTTAGTTCTAGTTCAGTTCTAGTTCAGTTCTAGTTCAGTTCTAGTTCAGTTCTAGTTCAGTTCTAGTTCAGTTCTAGTTCAGTTCTAGTTCAGTTCTAGTTCAGTTCTAGTTCAGTTCTAGTTCAGTTCTAGTTCAGTTCTAGTTCAGTTCTAGTTCAGTTCTAGTTCAGTTCTAGTTCAGTTCTAGTTCAGTTCTAGTTCAGTTCTAGTTCAGTTCTAGTTCAGTTCTAGTTCAGTTCTAGTTCAGTTCTAGTTCAGTTCTAGTTCAGTTTTAGTTCAGTTCTAGTTCAATTCTAGTTCAATTCTAGTTCAGTTCTAGTTCAGTTCTACTTCAATTCTAGTTCAATTCTAGTTCAATTCTAGTTCAGTTCTAGTTCAGTTCTAGTTCAGTTCTAGTTCAGTTCTAGTTCGGTACTAGTTCAGTTCTAGTTCAGTTCTAGTTCAGTTCTAGTTCAGTTCTAGTTCAATTCTAGTTCAGTTCTAGTTCAGTTCTAGTTCAGTTCTAGTTCAGTTCTAGTTCAGTTCTAGTTCAGTTCTAGTTCGGTACTAGTTCAGTTCTAGTACAGTTCTTGTTCAGTTCTAGTTCAGTTCTAGTACAGTTCTTGTTCAGTTCTAGTTCAGTTCTAGTTCAGTTCTAGTTCAGTTCTAGTTCAGTTCTAGTTCAGTTCTAGTTCAGTTCTAGTTCAGTTCTAGTTCAGTTCTAGTTCAGTTCTAGTTCTGTTCTAGTTCAGTTCTAGTTCAGTTCTAGTTCAGTTCTAGTTCAGTTCTAATTCAGTTCTAGTTCTGTTCTAGTCCTGTTTTAGTTTTGTTCTAGTTCAGTTCTAGTTCAGTGCTACTTTAGTTCTAGTTCTAGTTCAGTTCTAGTTTATATCTGTTCTGTTCCGTTCTAGTTTGGTTCTAGTCCAGTTCTAGTTCAGCCCTTGTTCAGATCTATGTACATAGTTAAGTTCTACTTTAGTTCCTACGTTATTCGTGTCTAGGCTATTATTTTATTCAGACCATTTTGATGGTCGATTTTCTATGCTTAATGTTACTTCAAAGATTCTTCTTAAGAGAGCTCATTTAGCAATATTTATGGTTTCATGAAAAGCAATAAACTAATAACTAATTTTGGCGCTATTTTATCAATTTTTCCTTCATATCTCGAAAACCACAAATCATGAAAATAATATAAAATCCCAATATTATGCTACGAAATATTTTAATAGATAATTCTATAAAAGTATTTAGATGCCTAAAATGAATCATAACCAAAAGCTAAAGGTAATTTCATTCAAAATTGTAATCTTTTCTGAAAACTATATGTTTATTAGTCATACAACCTTCAGATGATTCATCAAAACCGATTTCTATTATAGCTGACAAACAAAGATAAAAAAGAAAATATTTCTTTGTTAGAGATCTAGCTAAAAAATATACATTTACTATATATTTTAACGAAATGAAAATATACCAATTCAAATCAAAATTCACAACTTATTTCAAATTTTCTATTTTACAGCTATAGCCTCACAAAATGGATTAGCGCTCCTAGCATCAATTACGCTTAAAAATGCACTAAATATCAATAATAATAACAACAACAACAATAATAATAATACTAGTAAAAATAATATCAATATCAATAAAAATAATAATCATTTAACTTTGAATCACAATAATAATAATAATAAAAACAATATCAATAATAAACATCATAAAACACCACAACAACAGCCACAACATGGTTTTATTTCAACATCAGCAATTGCATCGTCATCATCATCATTATCATCAACAACGTCGTTGTCAAATTCAAATACTTCAACAACAATAACAACAATACAAACACCACATTTACAACAAATACAAGAACATAAAAATGTATTTACATTTACAGCAGCCGGTCTACAAGCTTTAACAGCTACAACTATATCAACAATTAATACAGAGTTTGGAGCAACTGCTGTCAATCAAACATTACAGCAACAAACAACAACAACAGCACTAGCAACTGTTGCAACAGTATCCTCTCATAACAAACACAATAATACCAATCAACATAATAATTCTTTATCAACGAATCATCATCAGACAAACAACAACAACAACACCTCTAGTGCAAAAGATCCTACTGTAGCTTTATTAGAAGCCTTATCTATAAAAACAAATAAGAAACAACAAAATGTTTCAACACAGCAACAGCAAATATCAGCTAGTACAGCAACAACAACAGCAGCACAACAACAACAACATACGTCTGTAGGTAACGGTGGCAATAACAATGCAAATATAAACACTAATAATAACAACAATAACAATGGTGGTAATGGCAACAGCAATAAAAATAATTTTCGAATTCCGTCCGATATACTTGATGATCTGGCCAGTCGTTTTATAATTAATGTTCCCGATATGGAACTAAGTAATCTAATACGTATATGCTTTCAAATTGAGCTAGCTCATTGGTTCTATTTGGATTTCTTTTGCGCATCGGAAGAGGAGAAAAAATTACAACCATGTGGTATTAAACAATTTGCTCTACAATTATTTGAGGTGAGTTTATGTTTTTTGTATTTTATTTATATGTTTTTTTTCTTTTTTTAATTTTCCTTTAGTTTATCATTAAGTCCATTAAATTGGACGAGTAAAATGAAATAAAAAGAAAATAAAATGTAATGCAGGGGGTATTGTTTTCAAAAAGAGTAGACTGTAGACTAGAATTTAGACAATACTATAAAAGAGACTATAGGCTAGGCTATTGCCTAGATTATATGCTAGACTATAGTGTAGACTATAAACTAGACTGTAGACTAGGCCATAGACTAGGTTGTAGGCTAGACTTTAGACTATACTGTAGACTAGAGACTAAACTAAAGACTAGACTATAAACTAGACTATAAACTAGACTATAGATTGGCTATAGACTAGACTACAGACTAGACTATAGATTAGACTATAGACTAGACTGTAGACTAGAAATAGATTATATGCTAGACTATACTATAGACTAGACTGAACTATAGTATAGACTAGACTATATACTAGACTTTAGACTACATTATAGACTAGGTTATAGACTAGACTATAGATTATACTATACACTAGACTATTGACTAGGCTACAGATAAGACTATACTATTTTCCGTACTATTAACTAGACTGTTGACTGAACTATATACAATACTATGGACTGGAATATGCACTATATACGGTATAAACTATAGAATGCACTAGACTAGACTATAAACTAGTTTATTGACTACATACATATTAGACTAGACTTTAAAATTAAGTATAGATCAGACTATAGTCTGACAACAACAGACTAAAGGCAAGAATATAGACTATATACTAGATTAAACTGTAGACTTAATTACCAGACTATTGACAAGACTAAACTAAAATGTTGATAATAGACTAGATTACAGACTAGACAATAGATTGGATAGATTGATCATACCGACCGATTTCCCTCCTATCACCAGTCGCGATATGCACAGCACCACCACAGCATTAACCGGCATTGCCACTCAGATCTCACCAGGTTTAAATCAGCAGAGGCCCTGTGAAAGGACGGTCCTAGTGGCTCTTGACCTATCGAAGGCCTTAGACACTGTCAGTCACGCCACACTCTTCGACGATATCCTGCAATCCACAATGCCCAACAACACGAAGGAATGAATCGTAAATTATCTGAGTGGCCGTCAGTCGTTCGTGGAGTTTAGAGACAGACGCTCTAAACGCCGAAGAGTTAAAAAAGGCGTACCTCAAGGTGGAGTACTATCGCCACTTTTGTTTAACTTCTACCTCTCTAAGCTCCGCACCTCCACATTGCGTGGAAGTGATTTCATATGCGGATGACTGTACAATCATAGCGACGGACCACAACATTGATGAATTATGCGTTCTGGTGAATGGTTATCTCCACGACAACAACACTTTTTACCACCTGGACGAAGAAGGTAAACCTAAACTTTGGCATCATGGTCGATGGAGTCCATATTCCGACCATGCACCATCCAAAAATATTGTGGGTCACATTTGATAGCCTCTGTACTTCCTCAGCTCACGCTACTGCAATCACGCACAAATTGCGAAGTAGAAACAAGTTCCTCAAAGCGCTAGCCGGAAGAACTTGGGATATGGATAAAGAAACACTGTTGGCTTCATATAAAACGATATTAAAGCGCTAGCCGGTAGTGATTAGTCGGTCAGTGGTTAACTATGATGCTCCAGTGTGGTAACCTTCGCTAAGTGATGCCCAGTGGAGAAACATTCAAAGCTGCCAAAATGCCGCCATAAGGACTGTAACGGGCTGCTTGCAAATTACCTCGGAACATCACCTGCTCTAGGAAACGAAGGTTCTTCCAGTCAAGTAACACAATGTCATGTTGAATAAACAGTTCCTCCTGGTATGTCATCGGAGAAGTTATTCCATATACCCGAGGCATGTCAGGATCTTCATATATACGAGGAGCACATATGCAGATATGTGCGGGATCAGTCCTCGTATTCGGCAGCTTTGAACGACATTCATAGAGACGCTATAAATTCCGCGGTCGCAGGATACCGCATGAATGTCTTACTTAAAGGTCGTCCACCGCCTATAGCAGACACGGAAGAAAACAAGAGTAGTTCTGGCACAACTAAGATCGGGATGACCTACTGGTCATGTATAGACCGTGCCGTCCCCAACGAATGTCCTGCATGTGGTCAGGGTCGTCATGATACCCACCACATATTCAACTGCTCAGCCAACCCTACTTCACTCTGTCCAATGGATTTATGGAGGCATCTAGTTGAAGTATCCCAATTTTTAGACTTGGACATTGATGTAGAACCCCCCAACTATATTATTGTATAGTTTTAGCTGTTACAACAACAACTGGACTTTATCCACGACTATAAACTAGATTAGACTACAAATTAGACTATAGACTTGGCAATGATTTTGTTTAGTAAACATAAGAGTTTTTTTATATTTCTAATTTGTTTTTCTTTAAAATTTGTTTAGCACATCCCATTCCTACGCCACCATTTATCATCTATAGATAAAATTTTGGAAGATTGGAAAAATTACAAATTATCCGTGCCCACCTATGGAGCCATTTTAATATCTGAGGATCTCAATTATTGCCTTCTAGTGCAATCATATTTTGCCAAAAGTTCATGGGGTTTTCCCAAAGGAAAAGTCAATGAAAACGAAGATCCGGTACATTGTGCCACAAGAGAGGTAAAGCAATACATTAAACTTATAAATTTCTTATTAAACTTCTCTACTTCTCTATTTTCCTTTTAAAGGTTTATGAAGAAACCGGTTATGATATCACTGAATTAATTGTACCAAATGATTATATTGAGGCTGTTATCAATTATCAATACACTCGTTTATATATTGTACGTGATGTTTCGTTAGAAACGAAATTCTCACCACGCACTCGTAATGAGATAAAATGCTGTGATTGGTTTCCCATTGATTCGTTGCCTGTCAATAAAAATGATGCCATATCAAAACCTAAATTGGGCATAAATGCCAATTCCTTTTTCATGATCATGCCATTCGTTAAACGTCTCAAAAAGTGGGTCAACGATAAACGTAATGGTGTCGAGACACGACGTAAATACTCAGGTGGTGGTTCACCAACATCCACATCACCCTTGACCACCGGTAATATGATGAATGTTGGTACTGGTGCTGGTCAATTGAAATCCAGTTGTAAGAAACAACAACAGCAACAAAAACGTAATAATTCAAATAATTTTAATGATGATTTAAATGCCTTAAATAATACTGCTAATAATGGTGTTAATGCAACAACAACAACAACAACAACAGCAACAACTGTGACAACAGCAACAGCAGCAGTAGCATTATCTGCATCTTCCTGTGTTAATAATACAAATGCAAATTGTTCAAATTCGAATTCAAATCGTTCTAAAAGACAACGCCATAAATCAATGGGTGATTTGGATGGTATTAAATTAAATAATTTTAATAATACTAATAATCAAAGTAATTCTAAGACGACAAATAATAATAACAACAACAATAATAACAATAATTGTGGTTCAACAACATTATCATCATCAACAACTACAACGACCACTGCAAATAGTGGTGGTAATAATAATACAAATAATCAAAAACGTCATTCAAAAATTGTTGCTGCTGGCAGCAATGTTTCCAACAACAATACAAATAATAATTGCAATAACAATAACAACAACAGCATTAATTGTGGTAACAATACATCGTCATCATCATCATCAAAACGTCAATTGTTCCATAGCCAAAGTCAAACAAATAATTTACAGCAAAATGGAGAAAAGGTGTGTGTTTTTTTAACAAATATTTAAAATTTTTAATTAAGAAAACTTTCTAAAAATGAACAAAAGCTTTTGAAAAGCTCACGAAAAACTAGTTTTTTTGTACCTTTATTTAAAATATGTTTTTACTCCCCAACTTTTACTTTGAAGAAAAAAGCTTTTTTCCATTAGAATAAAATTTATACAAAATTAATTTAAATCTTATTTTAAAGAAAAAGCTTTATTTTGAAAATAATTTTTCATTAAAAGCTTTATTTGTCTTTTTTATTTAAAATATCTTTTTATCCCTAAAACTAAACTATTATTTTGAAAAAAAACTATTCATTAAAAGCTTTATTCGAAAAAAACTCTTTTTTATTAAAAGCTTTTCTCAAAAAAAGTTTTTTTATTATTATTTTTTTTAATTTTAAATCTAAATTTAAAGTAAAAGCTTTATTTTCTTAATTTAAAGTAAAAGCTTTATTTTAAAAATAATTTTTAATTAAAAGCTTTATTTGTCTCTTTATTTAAAACATGTTTTTACCCCTAAAACTAAACCATTACTTTGAAGAAAAAAACTTTTCATTAAAAGCTTTATTTGAAAAAAAACTTTTTTTAAAGCTTTCCTCAAAAAAGCTTTTTTTCATAAAAAGAATGTAAATCTTATTTTAAAATAAAAGCTTTATTTTGAAAAGAATAAATTTTCTAATAAAAGCTTTTTTTAATTTAAGAAACAAATTATTCTCAAAACCTTATTACACTTTTATTTTCACCGAAAAAGAACTTTTTATTAAGAGCTTTCAAAAAACATTATTATTAAAAATTTTTCCATTAAAGTTTTTTTAATTAAAGCATTATTATTAAAAAGTTTTTCAAAAAAGCGTTTCAAAACCATTTTCAGTAAAAGCTTAATTTAAACTTTTAACTTTTTTTGAAAAACCTTAGCTTTTTTACTAAAAAGCTTTTTACACTTAAAAGCTGTTTTTACTTAAAAGTTTTTCACATTAAAAAGCCTTTTCCACTGTATATCGTTTTACACTAAAAAGCCTTTTTTTAGACTAAGAAGTCTTTTTTAACCAAAAAAGCTTTTACACTAAAAAGCTCTTTACATTAAAAAAGCTTTTTTCACTAAATAGATTTTTTCACTATTCTTTTTTTTACTTAAAAGTTTTTCACTTTATAAAGCTTTTTTCACTAAATAGCTTTTAACACTAAAAAGCCTTTTAGAATAAGAAGCGTTTTTTAAATCAAAAAGTTTTTTTACACTTAAAAGCTCTTACACTAAAAAGCTTTTTACACTAAAAAAGCTTTTTACACTAAAAAGCTTTTTACACTAAAAAAGCTTTTTACACTAAGAAAGCTTTTTACACTAATAAGCTCTTACACTGAAAATGAAAAGAGCTTTTATCAGTAAAAAGCTTTTTTCAGTGAAAAGCTTTTTTCAGTAAAAGCTTTTTCACTAAAAAAACTTTTTTAAATGAAAAGCTTTTCATAAAAGGATTTTTGACTAAAAAGCTTTTCATAAAAGGATTTTTGACAAAAAAGCTTTTTTCACTTGAAAATTTTGCTTACAATTTTATTTCTTTTAAAAAATTACAATTTTACACCAATAAATTTAAATAAAGAAAGCTTTTAGGTTTATTCTGAAAAATAAGTTCCCGAGGATTTTGTTCCCTCTCATATGCATTAAGCATGCAAAAGGGAATAAACTCCAGGGGAATTATAGTTCATAATTTTCCAGTTTAAGGAAACACTTTTTAGCATAAAAATGTATTACTTTTTTTGTTGTTATCTTTAACAGATTGTAAGTTCATTTGACTTAATACGCAAAGAGAAACAGCAAATGAAAGCTGCTCTAGCTAAGGCTCAAAAACAACAACAAAATGCCAATAATAATGGACGTCAAAGGGCTAAATCCCAAAGTGATAAAATGTGTATGCAGCAGCAACAACAACAGCAGCAGCAGCAAAAAACCAATGGCAACAATAATAATAAACAGCAACAACGTATACAAAAACAACAATCATTAATTGTTACCAATACAAATATGCAAAATTATAATATGAATAATAACAGCAACAACAACAACCATCATAATAATAGCAACAACAACAGCAACAAAAACCACAACAATAATAATACAAAAATGAATGTAAATAATAGTTTTAACTGTAATAATAATAACAATAATAATATGACAACCGGAGGATATAAAACTCCCACACCTCCACCACTAAGTGGCAATGATTTATTAGCTTTGGCAGCAGCTGCAGCCAATACAACAACAACAACAGCAACTGTAGCAGCAGCAAATGTAGCAGTGACTACATTAACACCTCAAACTAAAACTAAACAAAAACTTTGCCAAGCAGGTAAACAGCAACATCAACAACAAAAGCAACCGCAACAATTACAACTTAAACCCAGACCCTCATCAGTATCATTGCATTTTCCCGAGGTCTCTTCCACCTCAACTTCCGCTACCATTAAAAGAGAAAGCACAGATTTAATGGCCAATGGTCAAATGCAATTGCCACAACTACAACGTATGGCTTCGGGTACAAATTTACGTATTTTAAAGAGATCAACATCTCATCAACCAACACAACAGCATCAGCAGCAGCAGCAACAACAGCATCCACAGCCACCACAAAGACAAGCCTCAGCTTTACAATTTACACCCAGTTTTAATTCATGGACTAATTTTACATTTACCAAAAATTTTATAGCAAATGTTTTTTGTTAAACAGAAGAAGGACAACATCTACAACAACAAACCGACCCCGTCCCCTCCCCCCTCTATACAGCAAAAATGTTGAATGCGTTTGGTGTTTGTTGTTTGCTCAAACAACAAAATACTTGTTTTTTTTTCGTTCGGGGTTTGTTGAGAATAAATTGTTTTATTTATATTTGTATATAAATAATGAGGTGAATTATTATTTTTATTTTCTTCTATAAATATTAAATATTTTTTTTTTATTTTAAGCCGTGAGTGGTAGACTCTTCTTCTTTTTATAAATTTATTATTTTTTTTTTTCATTTTCTTAAAAGAATATTTTGAATTCTTGTTTTTTTGTTTATATTTTTAAAATTTCACTTTCTTAAGCTAAAGCAAACCACTCACTCTTCCTCAACTCTTTTTATTTCAATATAAATCTATTTTTTTAAGCTTTAAACATCTTTGCCTTTTCATCTCTTTCTTTCTCTTTCTTTCTTTAAATTTTATCTATAACTTTCCTTGTCTTTTCCTTTTCATTCCTTTTGATTTTATCTTTTTTTTTGTTTTTTTACTTAATTTTTTGTCAAAATTTTGTTTATTTCCTTTTAACATAATCATGGATTTTTTTTAATTTTAATTTCTTATTTATTAATGAAATTTTGCTCAAAACAACAAATACAAAACTATTTGCTTATAAAGAAAAACAAAAGAAACTTACTTATCCAAGAAGTTAAAGAATTTTTTAAGTGTTTTTTTATTTTAAATTTTATTGTTTTTTTTTAATCCTTTCAGTCTAATTTTTTTTAAATTTATAATTTTGGAGTTGTTTTTATTTTATTTTAATTATAATTTTATTATTTTATTTCTTTTTTTGTTGTGATTTAATTTTAAAATTTTTTTTAATTTTCTTTTTAATTTAAACTTTATACATATTTTTGTATAAAAAAGTAACAAATTAAACATTTTATTTTTAGAAATTTTACTTAAAAAAAAGAGAGAAAATTTAAAAGCTTTTAAAAAGAACATAAATTTTTCAAACTAAAACCTTAAAATTTTCTAAAAAAAAGTTCATCACAATGTCATCTATATTTCTAAAGAAAAGTTGATCTCAAAATGATCGTCATTTCTAAAGAAAAGTTGATCTCAAAGTCATTGTCATTTCTAAAGAAAAGTTGATCTCAATGTAATCGTCATTTCTACAAAAAAGTTAATCACAATGTGATCGTCATTTCTACAGAAAGGTGATCGTCACTCTATAGAAAAGTTGATCACAATGTAATCGATATTTCTACAGAAAAGTTGATCAAAATGTGATCGATATTTCCACAGAAAAGTTAATCATCTTACGAACAATAAAACATGCTCAAAGTTTCTATAGAAAAGATTAACGAAATGTCACTAATGTTTTATAGAAAAGTTGATCACAATGTGATCAATATTTGATCACCTTAAGAACAATATTTTCATAGAAAAATTCATCACAAAGTGATCGAAACGTAATCAAGTTTCTATAGAAAATGGGATCAATATTTCTAAAGAAAAGATGATCACAATGTGATCAATATTTCTAAAGAAAAGATGATTACAATGTGATCAATATTTCTAAAGAAAATATTATCTCAATGTGATCATTGTTTCTATAGAAAAGTTGATTGAAATGTGATCAATGGTTCTAGGAAAAGTTGATCACATTGTGATCAATATTTCTAACGAATGTTGATCACAATCTGATCAATATTTCTTTAGAAAAAGTTCATCACAAAGTGATCGAAACGTGATCAAGTTTCTATAGAAAAGTTTAACGAAAATGAGATCAATATTTCTAAAGAATGTGATCAATATTTCTAAAGAAAAGATGATCATAATGTGATCTTTTCTATAGAAATGTTTCAATGTTTCTATAGAGAAGCTGATCGGAATGTGATCAGTGTTTCTAAAGGAAAGTTGATCACAATGTGATCGATATTTCTAACGAAAAGTTAATCACAAAGTGATTGATATTTTTAAAGAAAGCGATTTAAAGAAAGCGATCGAAACGTGATCAAAGTTTCTACAGAAAAGATTAACAAAATGTGATCAATGTTTCTAAAGAAAAGATGATCATAATGTGATCAATACTTCTAAAGAAAATATGATCACAATGTGATCTTTTCTATAGAAAAGTTGATCGAAATGTGATCAATGTTTCTATAGAGAAGTTTAATGAAATGTGATCAATGTTTCTATAGAAAAATTGATCACACTGGGACTAATATTTCTCAAAAAATGTTGATCACAATGTGATCGATATTACTAAAGAAAAGTTGATCACTTTGCGAACAATATTTTCATAAAAAGTTCGTCACAAAGTGATCGAAACGTGATCAAGTTTCTATAGAAATGTTTAACAAAATGTGATTAATATTTCTATAGAGAAGTTGATCGAAATGTGATCAATTGTTCTAGGAAAAGTTGATAACAATGCGATCAATATTTCTAAGAACTTGTTGATCACAATGTGATCGATATTTTTAAAGAAAGTTGAACACAATGTTATCAATATCTCTAAAGAAAAAATGATCACAAAGTGATCTTTTTCATAGAAAAGTTCATCACAAAGTGATCTTTTCGAAAGAAAAGCTGATCAAAATGTGATTAATGTTTCTATAGAGAAGTTAAACGAAATGTTATAGAAAAGTTCATCATATTGTGATAAATTTTTCTAAATAAAAATTGAAAAGCTGATAACATTCTGAACAAAATTTCCATAGAAAAGTTCACCACAAAGTGATCTTTTTCCATAGAAAAGTTGATCAAAATGTGAACAAATTTCTCTTCTTTTTTTTTAACCAGAAAAACTCTTTATTGAAAATGTTTAATTTTTGTATACAAACTTTAAACTTTTTTAAAGGAACTACTTTTTTTAAAAGAAATCTTTTAAGAAAGTTTAAGAATATTAAGTGAAAAAAGCCAAACAAAAGCAATTAGTTTCATTTAAAAACAAAGTTAATTTTGAGATTAAGAACAAGTTAAAAGAAAAGTATTAAAGAAAAAGACAATAACAGAAAATTACGAAAGATAAAACGATTTTAAAGGAATTTTATTACAGTTCTTGGGCAACATCTAGATCGGTGACAATAAATTTTAAATAAAATTATAATTTTCTTTGTTTTGGAATTAGTTTTTAAAGAAAAATCTTTTGTTTTATAGTTTTTATAAAAAGTTTTTGGATTTTTATCAAAATTGTAAAAAAAATCTTTCTATTTTTTAAAAATATTCTAATTTAAAACTTTTTGTTCAAATTTTTTATTTCTTGGAGAGATTTAAACATTTTTTTTTTAATTTTAGTTGAAATTTACTTTAAAAATAACAAGAAATTAAAAGCAGATTGTATTTTCTTTAAAATCGTTTTCAAAATAAAGTAAATCTAAAAAAAATTTCAAAACTTTTTAAAAAAATAAATCATTAAAAGAAAAAACTAAATTCATTATAATTTTAACTGAAACTTAATCTTTTAATTAAATTTGTATTTATTTTAGAAAATTTTATCAAATAGTGATTAATATTTTCTTTAAAACAATTGATCAGTTGATGATAAACAATTGATCAGTTTTCAAAATAAAGTAAATCTAAAAAAAATTTCAAAACTTTTTAAAAAAATAAATCATTAAAAGAAAAAACTAAATTCATTATAATTTTAACTGAAACTTAATCTTTTAATTAAATTTGTATTTATTTTAGAAAATTTTATCAAATAGTGATTAATATTTTCTTTAAAACAATTGATCAGTTGATGATAAACATTTTCCTTAAAAAATCAGATCAATATTTTCAAAAAAAAAAAAAACAAAAACTTAATGCTTTTGTTTGATTTCAAAAAAAAAAATCAAATGATTAGAGAATTTTTGTTAAAAAATACTTTTTTTTCTTAATTTTATAACATCTTAATTCACTCACACTCCCTCCTCCCAAAACAAAAAAAAAATGTCTTCCTTTTAAGCCACAAAACAACAAAAGTACAATGAATTTTATATGTAGTTTTTAATTTCATAAAAAAATTCTCTAATCATTTGGTGTTATTTCAACCCAAACTAAAACACCCCCCCCCCCTCCCTACACCACCAAAAACACTAAACCTTTTAAAAGGTTTATTAAACCTTAAAAAATCTTAACAATTTTATAAAAATTTCTTTAAACTAAAGAAAATTTTAAGCTTATAATTAACTTATTAGGGGGTTTCTTAAAAAAACTGTTTAAAACATTTTGTCAAAGATTTTTAACTTAAAATGTTCTTTGTGTTTAGAATTATTATAAAATTGTTAAGATTTTTGTGAGAAAAAAAAGCTTTTTTTAAAGCTTTAAAATTTAACATCGTCAACTTGTTAAAGTATCCAAAGATTTAAAACTATGTTTACATTCTTAAGTAATATAAACATATTTCAAGATTCTAAAATAAAAACGAAATATTTTCTTTTGAAAAATTTTAAATGAAAATGATCACAATGTGATTCACATTTCTATGAAAAGTTGATCACAATGTGATCCACATTTCTATGAGAAGTTGATCACAATGTGATTCACATTTCCAAAGAAAAGTTGATCATAATGTGATCCTCATTTGTAAGAAAAGTTGATCGTAATGTGATCCACATTTGTAAGAAAACTTGATCTCAATGTGATCCACATTTCTAAAGAAAAGTTGATCACAATGTGATCCACATTTCTATAGAAAAGTTGATCATAATGTGATCTACATTCCTACAGATAAGTTTATCACATTGTGATCCACATTTCTATAAAAAAGTTGATCACAATCTGATCCACATTTCTATAGAAAAGTTGATCATAATGTGATCCACATTTCTGTAGAAAAGTTGATCACAATGTGATCCACATTTCTGCAGTGAAGTTGATCACAATGTGATTTACATTTCTATAGAAAAGTTGATCACAATGTAATCCAAATTTCTATAGAAAAGTTGATCACAATGTGATCCACATTTCTATAGAAAAATTGATCACAATTTGAACCACAATTTTATAGAAAAGTTGATCACAATGTGATCCACATTCCTACAGATAAGTTGATCACAATGGGATCCACATTTCTATAGAAAAGTTGAACACAATGAGATCCACATGTCAATAGAAAAAAATTTCTGTAGAAAAGTTGAACACAATGTGATCCACATTTCTATAGAAAAGTTGATCCGCATTTCTATAGAAAAGTTGATCACAATGTGATTCACATTTCTATAGAAAAGTTGATCACAATGTTATCCACATTTCTATAGAAAAGTTGAACACAATGAGATCCACATTTCTATAGAAAAGTTGATCACAATGTGATCTACATTTCTATAGAAAAGTTGATAACAATGTGATCCACATTTCTATAGAAAAGTTGATCACAATATAATCCACATTTCCATAGAAAATTTGAACACAATGTGATCCACATTTCTATAGAAAAGTTGATCACAATGTGATCCACATTTCTATAGAAAAGTTGATCACAATGTGATCCACATTTCTATAGAAAAGTTGATCACAATGTGATCCACATTTCTATGGAAAAGTTGATCACAATGTGATCCACATTTCTGTAGAAAAGTTGATCATAATGTGATCCACGTTTCTGTAGAAAAGTTGATCATAATGTCATCCACATCTCTGTAGAAAAGTTGATCACAATATAATCCACATTTCTATAGAAAAGTTAATTACAATGTGATCCACATTTCTATAGAAAAGTTAATTACAATGTGATCCACATTTCTATAGAAAAGTTGATCACAATGTGATCCACATTTCATATTTCATTTCCATCAGTTTGAGATCAAGATTTTCTATAGAATGGAAGTGAATAAATTGTTTACAAAATGAATTAATTTTTTTAAAAGAAAAGTTTCGTTATAATTGCAAAAGCTTTAGGTAATCTTGTGGATACTTTTTTACGAAAATCCTTTTCTACCTTAAATTATTATAAAATTATAATATTTTTCGTAAAATAATAAAATCATATTTTATTAAAATTTTTTTCAAGAAATTTCCTAAAAGAAAGAATTCAAAGCTTTTTGCTTCATGTCTTCAATAAGCGATCTTCAGTCTTAAAATTTTTTTTTTAAGAATATTAAAATGGAAAAAAACTTGTTAAAAATTCAATTCAGATGAGAACAAAGCAGACCGTTTTCTATCAATTTTATGATCAATACTTTCTTCGTAAACGTTGATCAGTGATCTATATATATTTTCTTAAATAGAAATGATCAGTTTGTGATCATAAGTCTAAGAAAAGATGCTTAATTTGTGATTAACATTTTCTATAGAAAATTTCATTAAACTATAATCAATTTTTGTTGAAAAGTTGTTCAAACTGCGATCATTATTTTCACAAAAAGTTTGATCATACTCTGATCAATATTTCTATTAAAATGATGATCAAACTGTGATCAATATTTTTGTTTAGAAAACAAGATTAAACTGTCAACAATATTTCTCTAGAAAACTTGATCAAGTTGTGATCAAATCCTATGAAAACCAAGATCATTTTTTACAGAAATTAGTTATACATTTTTATAAAAAAAATGGGCAAAGGTTTACATTTAAAAAAAAAAAAAAACTGCCAAACATTCATACAATAACAATTCAATAAAAAAGGTTTTAAATTAAAGATTTAAAAGAAATATTAAAAGTAATATTCATTACATTTTCGCTTCTTTAGAAGTTGTTTTAGATAAGACTAAACGTCTAATCTAATTTTTATCTACTGCCATTAAATATAGTAAACAAAAATTTAACTTAACATTATTAATGTTAACATTGTCCCAAATGTAATTTTTTTATAAAAAAGCTGCCATTATTTTTCTAAGGACAATAAAATTTTAAAGAAAAATTTTGAAAAAATATCATATTTTAAATGATTTTAATGAAATATTTCATTTTGTAAAACACCGCATCTTGCTAAAGCCTAAAACAAACATTTCAAATTAATATTAAGTTATAAAGATCATTGATCTTCTTAATATTTTAGACAAATAATTTAATTTTAAAGAGTTTTAAAAACTCTTTAAATAGCAATATTATTTGTTAACTAGTTTTGAACTAGATTTTTTAAAAAAAAACTTACAGTTTTCATTAATATGTTTACACAGAACTTTATAAAGTTTTAATAAAATAAATAAAATCCTAATAAATTTAAATGTATAACTAATTTTTTGTAAAATTAACTAAAAAGATGAAAACTATTTAAACTGTTTTTCAATGTGATTCGTTTTGATCGTATAGTGATCATTTTCTAGATAAAAGTTGATCAGAATATGATCAATATTCTAGAGAGAAGTAAATCGCAATATGATCCTTTCTACAGAAAGATAGATCACAATGTGAATATCATTTCTATAGAAAAGTTGATCACAATGTGATCGTCATTTCTATAGAAATGATGATCACAACGTGATCATCATTTCTATAGAAAAGTTGATCACAATGTGATCATCATTTCTATAGAAAAGTTGATCACAATGTGATCATCATTTCTATAGAAAAGTAGATCACAAGTTTTCAAATTATCTATAGAAAAGTTGATCAGAATGTGATCGTCTTTTCTATAGAAAAGTTGATCACAATGTGTTCGTCTTTTCTATAGAAAGATTGATCGAAATGTGATCATCATTTCTATACAAAAATTGATCACAATCATATGTGATCAAAGTTGATCACAATGTGATCGTCATTTCAATAGAAAAGTTAATCACAATGTGATCATCAGTTCTATAGAAAAGTTAGTCACAATGTGATCATCATTTCTATAGAAAAGTTAATCACAATGTGATCATCATTTCTATAGAAAAGTTCATCACAATGTGATCATCATTTCTATAGAAAATTTGATCACAATGTGATCATCATTTCTATAGAAAACTTGATCACAATGTGATCATCATTTCTATAGAAAACTTGATCACAATGTGATCATCATTTCTATAGAAAACTTGATCACAATGTGATCATCATTTTTATAGAAAAGTTGATCACAATGTGATCATCATTTTTATAGAAAAGTTGATCACAATGTGATCATCATTTCTATAGAAAAGTTGATCACAATGTTGATCAAAATGTGATCGTCATTTCTATAGAAAAGTTGATCGAAAGGTGATCATTTTATAGAAATGTTAAGGACATAGTGTTCGTCATTTCTATAAAAAATATGATCATAATGTGATAAAAAGTTGATCATAATTTGATCAAAGTCTGTCAAGTTTTGAATTTCCATTTTAAGACAAAAAAAAACATCTTCAAATGTTAAAATTTAAAGGAAATTTCTTTGCAAGATCATCAATTAAAAAAAAAGCTTGTAAATTTGTTATAAAATTTACACAAAAATTTCTATAAATTTATTTAAAAAATAATTTTTACGAATTTCAATGAAAACAAATTGGTTTTCATTTTTTAAAACTGTTTTATGTTTAAAATTGACATAAAAAATTTCTACAAAATGAGTTAAAATTTTCTTTAAAAATGTTTGGATAAAAGAAAGCAATTTTAAAGAAAATTTTCTTTAAACTTTAGACTGAACGACGTATTTATTTTAAATGTCAATATTAAACAAAAGAAAATAAAACACAAATACTCAGTTATTAAATTAAAAAGTTTAACAAGAATTAACTTGTTAGACTTTTTAGTTTGAAAACTCAGCTTAAGTTTTTAACAACATAAAAATGAAAAATATATATTTTAATTGATTTTTCTGATAAAGTACAGAATAAAATCTTATTTTTTTGCTAAACAAATGAACAATATTTTACCAAATAATAAAAGTGTTTTTATTTTAAACAGCACTAAATAAACAAATTAATATTATTTGTTTAAATTTATGATTATTTCCGGGATATGTTTAATTTTATTAATATTATAAGAAGAACTATGATGTGAAAAAAAGGTTTAAAAGTTTATAAACTTTGAGAGAATTTTAAAATATTTTAGAAAAATATCATTTTCTTTCGCATAATATAATATGATCATATTGAGATCAATATTTTGAAAGAGAAAAGTTGATCATAATGTGATCAATATTTTTGAGAAAATTTGATCATAATATGATCAATATTTTTATAAAAAAGTTGATCATAATATGATCTCTATTTCTATAGAACAGTTGATCATAATGTGCTCAATATTTCTATAGAAAAGTTGATACAATACGGAAGTTATTTGATCATAATATGATATCTTTTTCTATAGAACAGTTGATTATAATTTGATCTCTATTTCTGTAGAACAGTTGATTACAATGTGATCAATAGTTCTTTTGAAAGTTGAAAGTTGACCTATTTCTATAGAATAATTGATCATAATATATAGTGATCATATTATGATCAATTTATAGAAAAATTGATCGTAATATGATCCCTATTTCTATAGAAAAACTGATCATAATATGATCTCTAGTTGAACACAATGTGATCCTTATTTCTATAGAAAAGTTGGTCACAATGTGATCCTCATTTCTATACAAAAGTTGATCACAATGTGATCCACATTTCTATAACAAAGTTGATCACAATGTGATCCTTATTTCTATAACAAAGTTGATCACAATGTGATCCTCATTTCTATAGAAAAGTTGATCACAATGTGATCCTCATTTCTATAGAAAAGTTGATCATAATGTGATCCTCATTTCTATAGAAAAGTTGATCATAATGTGATCCTCATTTCTATAGAAAAGTTGATCACAATGTGATCTCCATTTTTATAGAAAAGTTGATCACAATTCGATCCACTTTTCTATAGAAAAGTTTATCACAATGCGATCCACACTACTATACAAAAGTTGATCACATTGCGATCCACATTTCTATATAATGTGATCATCCACATTTCTATAGAAAAGTTGATCGCAATGTGATCAACTTTTTTTATTGAAAAGTTGATCACAATGTGATCCACATTTCTATAGAAAAGTTGATCACAATGTGATCCACATTTCTATAGAAAAGTTGATCACAATGTGATCCACATTTCTATAGAAAAGTTGATCACAATGTGATCCACATTTCTATAGAAAAGTTGATCACAATGTAATCCACATTTCTATAAAAAAGATGATCACAATGTAATCCACATTTCTATAAAAAAAGATGATCACAATATGATCCACTTTATTATAGAAAAATTGATCACAATGTGATCCACATTTCTATAGAAAAGTTGATCACAATGTGATCCACATTTCTATAGAAAAGTTGATCACAATGTGATCCACTTTTTTTATAGAAAAGTTGATCACAATGTGATCTACGTTTCTATAGAAAAGTTGATCGCAATGTGATCCACATTTCTATAGAAAAGTTGATCACAATGTAATCCACATTTCTATATAATGTGATCATCCACATTTCTATAGAGAAGTTGATCGCAATGTGATCCACATTTCTATAGAAAAGTTGATCACAATGTGATCCACATTTCTATAGAAAAGTATGATCATCATTTCTATACAAAATGATTACTGCGCGATTAGCATTTATATCCAAAGATGATCAAATTTTTGTCAAGATTTTCAGAAAATAAAAAAAATTTGACCAAGATTTCTCTAGAGAAATTGAAGAAACTATGATCAACATCTCTATGGGAAAATTGATCAAACTTTGATCAACATTTCTATAGGAAGAATGATCAAACATTGATCAACATTTCTGTAAGAATATTGATCAAACTTTGATCAACATTTCTCTAGGAAGAATGATCAACCATTAATCAATTTTCCTACCAAAACAAGTGATCGAGCTGATTGATATTTTTATACAAATTATTTAAAAAAAATATTTCTTTTCAAAGTTTATGTCTTTTATTAAACGATTATTTTAAGTTTAACTATTAAGCCTTGATAAAGACAAATGTGGCCAAATATTTAAAGATTTATAATTCATAAATAAAAACTCTAAAGTGCTAAAAAAACAAAACCCAGTTGAAATTTAAAAAAAAAGAAAACACAATTTAAATAAAAAATGTTTTAAAATTGTAGAAAACTAAAGAACACATATCAAGTTTAATTGCAAACAGAAAACAACAACTATATTTAACAGAAAACTTAAATTTTTAGGTTAGAAGACAAATTTAAAACATATGTTTCTTTAAACAATTGAACAACTTTTAAGTGATCTTATCTTTTGTAATGCTAATATTTATGTATTTAAGTTCCTTTAATTTTTTTCTATAATTATAAATAATTATTAAAGCTTATTTAAGTATTTTTTTGTTTTAAATAATTGTATTTGCTTTGCATTTGTTTATTTAGACAACACATCAAACACTTAACTATTATAATGTAAAACTGCTATAATTAATTTTAAGAAAATGTTAAGTTTTTTTTTTAGTTTATGATAAAAATCATCCTTTTTTTTGAATCCAGGACTCTTTATGCTAAACAAGGGTTGTTAACAAACTATAAGTAATTTTAACGCCTTAACAACTGGTTGTTAATTATAGAAATAATCTGTTTATAAGTAAAAAGAAACAAAGTTTACAAACTATGGCCACACTCCTTACACTGGAGCAATAACTGGAAAGTATTTTATGTGTAAAAAAAAAATAATTAAAAAGACTTGTTAAAAAACAACTAAAAAACAAACTGTGGTATTGAAAACAAAAAAAAAAGTAATTTGTTAAACGTAAGAAAAAAAGCATGAGTTTATTTTGTACTTTAGATTTAAAAGAATTATGGAAAAAAAATGAATAAAAATTGAAAACACCAAATGAAACAGCAAAACAAAAAAGCAAAAAAAAACTGTCTTTTAATTTAAAAGTAATTCTAAAGTCTAGAGAAGACGATGAATCGGGAACTCGGAAAAGTTAAGCTAAATCATTGCAACTATGTGTGGATTCAAATCTACGGATTCAAATTATCAGAATGATTAAGAAAAGTTGATCACAATGTTATCTACAGAAATGTGTTCCACATTTCTATAGAAAAGTTGATCACAATGTGATCTACATTTCTATAGAAAAGTTGATCACAATGTGATCTACATTTCTATAGAAAAGTTGATCACAATGTGATCTACATTTCTATAGAAAAGTTGGTCACAATGTGATCTACATTTCTCTAGAAAAGTTGATCACAATGTGATCTACATTTCTATAGAAAAGTTGATCACAATGTGATCTACATTTCTATAGAAAAGTTGATCACAATGTGATCTACATTTCTATAGAAAAGTTGATCACAATGTGATCTACATTTCTATAGAAAAGTTGATCACAATGTGATCATTTGTGATCAAAATTTCTACGGAAAAGTTGACCAAACTGCGATCAATACTTCTATCATTCTGTAATTTACATTCTTATAGAAAAGATGATCAAACAGTGATCAACATTTCTTTAGAAAGGTGTCGTGGAACGATCCGATTCTTCGGCCAAAGTTTATCAACTCAGCAACAGCTAAATCAACAGGATTTTTCCCCAGGAAAGAACATCCGGTCTTAGCCAATCTGCTACAATAACAACATACAATGATGATCATTTCTATGGAATACACAAGATCAAAGGAATAGTTTCTTTGTAACAAAAACTTTATTTCAATTTTTCCAAAGAAATTATATTAAAACTATTTGAAAAAAATAAAATATTCACTTTTCCTCCTAATCCGGATCCTCACTGGAAAAACTATTTATATCACAAAGATTTGTTGGCATTTTCGTAGCCATTTGTTGTATACTCTTCGGCATAATAGCATTATTAATACCGGCTAAATTCTTTTTAATATTTTCCACAATTTCCTCATTATTTAAAACATTTTCTAAAGCATCTTGCCACATATAAGATTCCATAGTGGATGAAGTTAAAGAAGTAACATCATCATCATCTTCCTCAGCTTTAGCGTTAGTATTTTCAAACTTTTTTAAGGTTTGCAATATTTCGATACCATCTGGATCGGGATCGGAGACAGTAGAATAGGCAGGAGAATTGTGTACAGCATAAGCTTTAGAACGGCTTATATTTAAAGCTTCGGCAGCATTTTTATGTAAAATTTTATGTTTCTTATAATTGGAGGCATCGGCATAAGATTTGGGACATAGATTACATTTGTAGGGTTTTTCGCCGCTATGAGTGCGTAAATGTTTTGTTAAGGGAGACTTTTGTTTAAAATATTTATAGCAGTGAGGACATTGATATTTATAATCTTTAGGGGGTTTTATTAAAGTTACTGGTACCGGCTTTAAGGGATTATTGCGCAATGTTGGGAGTGTATTTAAAGGTGGCAATATTTCTATGTTTGTAATTAAAGGTTTGTTGCACAAGTTAATGGAGTTTTTCGTAGGATTTGTTAGACATAAAGTATTGCTTTGTGGGGATTTTTCAATAGGTTTTAACAGGGATGGTTTCGAGCAGTTATTAGCATTACTAGGCACTTGGGAAATGATTAAATTACTGGATTTGGCAGCGTTATTTGGAGTTCTACTTTGTTGAACTTTTGTTTTTGAAAGAACTTTGTTAGAAGTTTGTTTTGAAAAGATGTTTATATTGTTGAGTTTTGCAGCTGCAGTATTAGAGTTTAAGACTTCCTGCTGTGCAGTTAAGTTGTTTAAATTACAAATATTTCTTAGCTTAACAGGTCTTGAACTTATTTTAATAACTTTCCAGGATTTGGTGTTAGTTTCTTCATTTGTATTGGACATTTTAGAAATTTCCATGGTATTATCTTTAGGGGATGTTATATTTTTAGTTTGTTGTAACGTCTTAAAGTTATTTTCTATAATTTTCACTTGTTTTAAATGGCTTGAAGTTTTGAAGTCTAGACCAGAGCTGGAAGCTTCCGAAAGCTTTGAAATATTTATAAATTTGCCACCTTTAGTAAGAGTACTACCGCTGGGAAGTTCAAAATTTAAGATTTGATGGTTTTTTCTATGATCCTCATTTAAATGAAGTAAAGATTCCCCTTTAAAGGCTTTAGCACTTTCAGAGGATTCAAATGCCATTGATGAATTGGTATTAACATCTAATTCCATGGAATTTGTTGCAGCATCACTACCGACATTGATTGCTGAAGCTTCATATTTTGTTACAGACTTATTTTGCGAATCGTAGTCGCAATCCATTGACTGTGAAGTACATTCATTTAAAAACTCCTTTGCTACACATTCTACCTCATTTTCTGTAGTTTTCTCATTAGCATAAAAATTTTCTTCTTTTTCTCCAGAATTTAATGACTTTTTAGTTTCATTTGCTAATGAAGAACTATATTGAACATTAGTTTTTGTTGTATTTTGAAAAGATTTTGGCCATTTCTTTAAACCTAAAAGTTCAGAGGATTCTAAAGCCTTTAAGATATTGCTATCTATATGAACAGTGGCATTTTTAGGTAAATATTTAAAACGTTCATCAATACCATCCATTAGTACATTACTAACATCACTTGTTTCTAAAGTGTTAGCACCATTATTGTCCTGTAAATCAGTTTCCATCACAGCTTCATCCTCCCTCAAGTCTTGTGTATCAGTAGAACAATTATTGTCCAGTAAATCAGTTTCCATCACAGCTTCATCCTCCTTAAAGTCTTGTGTATCAGTAGAATACACTTCACCTTTAACATTCTTCAAATCATTAGAAAACTCTTGAAAATCCAAAGAAAAACTTAAATCTGTATGATTTTGTTCTAACTCCTGTGTTTGTTCTTCTACGACTTCGTTTGTAGTGATTTCCAAATGATTTTCTTTCAAACATTCATTGGAGCTTGCATCATTGTCCTCTTTAGTGTGGTTAAGGATTAAACTATTAATTAACTCTTTATTATGTTTAACTTTCTGATGATTCTTTAAATTTGTTTGATGTGCAAAGGCAAAGGAGCAAAACTATAAGAAAAATCAAATTTTACTAGAACTTCTTCTTTAAATTTTATTAAAAACCTAATTAAAAACTCACCTGGCATTTATACGGTCTTTCATTTGTATGAGTCCTAAGATGGATTTGCAGTTCATAGCGCAATACAAATGATTTCTTGCAGAAAACACATTCAAAACGCTTTTTGGGAATGTGTTTAGCCATGTGGTAATCAAGATTGAATTTGTACTTGAAAGGAAAAGAGATTATTTTATTATTAGAATAGCTCCAGTTCAAGTTCACTTCTGTTTAGTTCTAGCTCAGTTCCAGTTCAGTTCAAGTGCAGTTCTAGTTTAGTTTCAGCTCAGTTTCAGTTTAGTTCTAGTTCAGTTCTAGTTTAGTTTTAGTTCTGTTCTAGTTCTATACTAGTTCTGTTCTAGTTCTTTCTAGTTCTGTTCTAGTTCTGTTCTAGTTCTGTTCTAGTTCTGTTCTAGTTCTGTTCTAGTTCTGTTCTAGTTCTGTTCTAGTTCTGT
>NC_060953.1:11993287-11998266 GCF_022045245.1 Lucilia cuprina | reverse complement strand
ACTAGAACTGAACTAGAACTGAACTAGAACTGAACTAGAACTGAACTAGAACTGAACTAGAACTGAACTAGAACTGAACTGAACTAGAACTAGAACTAAACTAGAACTGAACTACAACAGAACTAGAACAAAACTAGAACAGAATTAGAACAGAACTAGAACAGAACTAAAACAGAACTAGAACTAAACTTAAACTGAGCTAGAACTGTACTTTGCTAATTTATTTTTTTTATAGTTTAGTCTATAGTCGCGAGTTTAGTGTAGTCTATATTCTTAACTATTAGTTAGTTAGTTAGTTAGTTAGTTAGTTAGTTAGTTAGTTAGTTAGTTAGTTAGTTAGTTAGTTAGTTAGTTAGTTAGTTAGTTAGTTAGTTTGAAAGGAGGACGTATATACATCAAATTCGAAGAAATACACTTAGGCATTTATCGGTACCTCAGGTGGGAATCAAACCCACTACCACCGAACTACTACACTAGAACACTAACCACTAACCTACCAGAGGACAATATTCTTAACTATAGTCTAGTCTACAGTGTGAGTTTAGTTCTAATTAATCTTCTAATACTGTAGATTTATTATTATATCTAGAGATGTATGTATTTGTAATGATCTTTATTTAAAAAAACTATTTTTCGATATTATTTATTTAAGATATTAATTTAAATGTCATATGTATAAACAACAACACTAAAAACCTATTACATTAACTTGTCAATAGTACTATATAAGTACATACATACAAAAATAAAATCCATTAAGCCACAAAAGCTACTGAGGCATTCACTCAGTAACTTGATATGGATTTAAAATATACATGAGAAAAGCCTATAACACATACAACAACAAATACAATAAATTAATAAAGAAATAAAACTTTAGTTTAAGTGATGAATAATAGGAAATACTATTTGGAGTATCAAGTCATTATATAATTCAACTAGATCGCATAGAAAATAAAAATGTACTAAGAAAAAAATGTGCATTTAACGATGCAAGTATTGGTAGTGATGGTGGAGGGACAGAAAGAGGAGGAGGAGGAGGTCATAAGTAAACAAAAGGAAATGGTAATATATTTAACCCATATTTAGGATAACAAATACAAATGTATGTATATGTAAATGCGTGTATGTATATGATTTTGCTTCTTTTTTTCAGATCAATGTCAAGCATATACGGAATTGAATTGAACAGCAACAACCTTAAACAAAAACCACCCAACAACATACAACAGAAAATATCAACCTACTAGCAAACCTTAAATAGCCCACCATTCACCCACCCACCTAACTACCCGCTTAATCTACTTGGCTGAAACAGTCAGTAAGTACAAAAGACAGCAGGGCATAAAATAAATACATAGACAAGACACATACACAGGAAGGAGGAGGAGGAGAAGGAGAACAGAAAAAAATTAAGGTACACAAAAAAATCGATCAAATCGTTAACAAAAAAAGAAAAAATAAATTAAATAATTTTTTTAAAACCTAAATTTTCACATGTTTTTTGCTTTAAAATCCCTAAGATTTTATATAAAATAAACAAAATTTATACTTACAGAAGGCTCCGGTTATGCCTAAAATTCTAACACCATATTTTAAATACCAGGGCTGATCATCGGCTGGGCCAGGTTGCTGATTTGGCCTGGCCATTAAGTTGGCAATTTTCTCCGCAAAGCTCTATAATATGGCAAATAAGAAAAATTTATTTGGTTTTTTTTTTCTTTTTCATTTTCACTTTAAATTTTATTTTAATTCTTCAAAAGAACAAATCAATTTCCCAAAAGTATATTTTTATCATTCTGCTGCATCATCAATTAGAAGGAATTTCAATATTCTTTCTTTGAAGCCTTTTGTATAGCAATTTTTCACTTGTTTTTTTCTTTAACAACTCACCATTTTGTGTGTTTTTTATTATGTATTTTTGTAATAAGTAATTTAATTTAGGTTTTTTATATTAATAATTGTATTTTATTGCTTATTTTTTGTGTAATATTTAGTTGCACTTAAATAACTTCTTTTTTTCTATATATATTTTTTCCGCCTCCTTTTTTCTTTGCATTAAACCAGTAATATATTTTTTTCACTTCTTGTTCTTATTTTTTTCTTCACTCTCTTTTTGTCTGACGTTGACACATTAGAATGGTAAGACAGAGTTGCTTTTAGAAAGTAGTAGATTTTTCTTATTGGTATGTAGTATATTAAACAAATTAGCGATTTTTTCAATTAATTTGAAATGAAATAATTTTTTAAGAAATATTTTACAATTTATAGATATAATTAAAAAAACATATAGTCAATATCTATCTATAGTTATAGTCTATAGCCTAGAATATGGTCTAATCTATAGTCCAGTCTATAGTCTAGTCTAAAGTCTAGTCTATAGTATAGTCTATAATCTAGTCTATAGTTCAGTCTATAGTCTAGTTTAGAGTCTAGTCTATAGTCTAGTCTATAGTCTAGTCAATAGTCTAGTCTATAGTCTAGTCTATAGTCTAGTCTATAGTCTAGTCTATAGTCTAGTCTATAGTCTAGTCTAGTCTATAGCCTAGTCTATAATCTAGTCTATAGTCTAGAATATGGTCTAGTCTATAGTCTAGTCTGTAGTCTAGTCTATAGTCTAGCCTATAGTCTAATCTATAGTCTAGTCTGTAGTCTAGTCAATAGTCTAGTCTATAGTCTAATCTATAGTCTAGTCTATAGTCTAGTCTATAGTCTAGTCTATAGTCTAGTCTATAGTCTAGTCTATAGTCTAGTCTCTAGTATAGTCTATAGTCTAGTCTATAGTCTAGTCTATAGTCTAGTTTATGGTCTAGTCTTTATTCTAGTCTATAGTCTAATATATATTCTAGCCTATAGTCTAGTCTATAGTCTAGTGTATAGTCTAGTCTATAGTCTAGTATATAGTCTAATCTATAGTCTAGTCTATAGTCTAGTCTATAATCTAATCTGTAGTCTAGTTATAGTCTAGTTTAAAGGCTACTTCATTTTTCGCTTTTTAAGCAACAGTGTAAAAGCTTTGAAAAAATAATAAAAAAAAACGCCTAAACTAAAGTACTAAATATGTCTTTCTGGCAACATTATATTTTCTAATGGAATACCTCTCTCAGCTGTCTTTGTTTACAAACATTGAATTTTTATAAACATTTTAGATTTTCATGAAAATTTTTAAGAAAAATTTGGAAAAATACTCAGGAAAATGAATAACTGTGGACTTTGTCAACAGCTTAATAATAATTTAATAGAAATTTACACTAAACGTCTAAAATCGTTGGCACAAATTATACTAAAACTAAAAGGTTACAAGGTAATGGTAACAATCTTGTTAAAATTTCGTAAAATTTTATGAAATCATAATTTTTTAACGCAAATTAATTTACAGCATAACTGGGATCTTAATTTAACTTTAATAGTTTGTGAAAAGTGCATACATGGTCTAGAAAATGTAGCTACTCTCTGGGAAAGTATACCAGAAGCTAAACAAGAACATGCCACGGAAAATGTAGGAACTTCGCCAGAAATATCAAAGCAAAAGGTTGAAGAGGATTCTAGTCATAGAAAACCAAATATATCGGCCATAACTATAATAAACCCTGTTAACACAGAGAAAAATATAAGAACTTTGTACGGAATGGAAGAGCAAATGTTTGAAAAAGATAATAACCAAGTAACTTCTAGTCATACACAAGCAAAATTGCCAACCATAACTTTAATAACACCTAAAGAAAATTTAGAGAAAACTTATCATGAACCCATCAAATTACGCATCAAACTACCACCTAAAAGAAAAAGAAAGAATAAAGTATTAACAGATAATAATTTAGAGTCCCAAGCATTGAATACTAACTCGGAAATAGCTGGCAAACGTTTAAGACGTCCTCCCAAACGTTATGAAGATTTCAAAAACCACTCACTCAATAAAAAGTCAAACGAGCAGACTTTAAAGAGCCTACCCGAAATGTCTACATTACGTTTAAGTAATGGTGATGTTATTGCGAAACTTGTGGAAATGGATAACAGTGATATATCATCTAAATTGCGAATTTTATGCCAATTTTGTACAAAAGTTTTCCATTTTGAAAAAGAGTTTCAAAATCATTTAAAAACTCATAATATTAATGTATCGAATGGTTTGACCGATGCTGGACAAAGTTATTTATATTATTGTAAAGTATGTGATAAATCTTTTCGAGAACATTATGCTGTAAGGCGACATTATAGAATTGCTCACTCTGAGGAGAGGCCGTTAAAATGTAAATATTGTGAGGCGAGTTTTAAGGTAAATATTTAAAATTGAGAAATAAACAAACTTGGACTGAATTAGAACTAGAATACAACTAGAAGAGAAAGTTAAAAGAACTAGAACAGAAATAGAACAGAACTAGAGCAGAACTAGTACAGAACTGAAAAATAACGGGAACAGAACTACAACCCAACTAGAATAGAATTAGAACAGAACTAGAACCGAACTAGAGCAGAACTAGAACAAAACTAAAACATAAATAAGACCCAACTAGAATAGAATTAGAACAGAACTAGAACAGAACTAGAACGGAACTAGAACAGAACTAGAACAGAACTAGAACAGAACTAGAACAGAACTAGAACAGAACTAGAACTAGAACAGAACTAGAACAGAACTAGAACAGAACTAAAACAGAACTAGAACAGAACTAGAACAGAACTAGAACAGAACTAGAACAGAACTAGAACAGAACTAGAACAGAACTAGAACAAAACTAGAACGAAACTAGAACACAACTAAAACAGAACAAAACTAGAACAAAACTAGAACAAAACAAGAACAGAACTTGAACAGAACTAGAACAGAAATAGAGCATAACTTGAACAGAACTAGAACAGAACAGAACTAAAACAGAACTAGAACTAGAACAGAACTAGAACAGAACTAGAACAGAACTAGAATAGAACTAGAACAGAACTAGAACAGAACTAGAACAGAACTAGAACAGAACTAGAAC
>NC_060953.1:11984728-11993187 GCF_022045245.1 Lucilia cuprina | reverse complement strand
TCAGTTCTAGTTCAGTTCTAGTTCAGTTCTAGTTCAGTTCTAGTTCAGTTCTAGTTCAGTTCTAGTTTAGTTCTAGTTCAGTTCTAGTTCAGTTCTAGTTCTGTTCTATTTCTGTTTCAGTTCAGTTCTAGTTCTGTTCTAGTACTGTTCTAGTTCTGTTCTAGTTCTGTTCTAGTTCTGTTCTATTTCAGTTCTAGTTCAGTTCTAGTTCAGTTCTAGTTCAGTTCTAGTTCAGTTCTAGTTCAGTTCTAGTTCAGTTCTAGTTCAGTTCTAGTTCAGTTCTAGTTCAGTTCTAGTTCAGTTCTAGTTCAGTTCTAGTTCAGTTCTAGTTCAGTTCTAGTTCAGTTCTAGTTCAGTTCTAGTTCAGTTCTAGTTCAGTTCTAGTTCAGTTCTAGTTCAGTTCTAGTTCAGTTCTAGTTCAGTTCTAGTTCAGTTCTAGTTCAGTTCTAGTTCGGTTCTAGTTCAGTTCTAGTTCAGTTCTAGTTCAGTTCTAGTTCAGTTCTAGTTCAGTTCTAGTTCAGTTCTAGTTCAGTTCTAGTTCAGTTCTAGTTCAGTTCTAGTTCAGTTTTTTTTTCTTGATCACTTCCACTTCTGTTTCAATGCATTTCTAGTTTATTACCAGTTCATTTCTTGTTTTGTTATAACTTTATATAAATAAATTACTCGTTAGATAATTTTTGCAGAATAGCTCGTTTTTTGTGATAAATTATGTTCTTTTCTAATACGTTCCAATTGACTTAATTAGTAATTGTTTTTTTAACGCAAATGAGAAAAAAACATTTAAAATAGATAAGATAAATCTAATACAACTAAGAGCTTTGTAGCCTAATGTTTATATTGGTGCTTAATCTTAAATATTAATATCTTATAGTTTTTAATTAAAAAATAAATGTCAAGGTATTAAGAACTTAAAAAAATATTTTAAGTCAAAAGTAAAAACATGTAAAATAAAAGAAAATGTAACAATATTAAATTGTCAGCTTATAAAGCGAATAAAAGAACAACTTTTAGTTTTAACAGAAGTATCTAAAAATCAAAATGAAGAGAACATATTGTTGAAAATTAATTTTTACTAAAATTTTAAATTATTTTGCTTATTTATCTGTTTAACATTGGCAACATACGCTTTTTGTTTAAATAAATTTGTTTAATGTTAAACAATGATACCTTATCAAACTAAACGCCTTTTAATTTGATATTAAACCATAACTAGAAAATCTCATTAATGAATAGTTGTCATTGTTTATAATAAAACATAATCTCTTTCTATTCATTATAATTATAAAATATTTTCATTAAATATATGGGTCTCTTTATTATTATACTTCTAAATATTTATGCTTTTTTGTTTACACCAACAGAATCTTATAAATACTAATCAAGATAAGAATCACTACTACTTCCACTTTTTAAATAAATATATTTATAAATTATTATCATTAAATGTCATTTCCTTAACATTTATCAAAAGTTCTTTTTAGTATTAACTATTTCTATTATAGAAAAATCTAAACAATAACAGTTTAAAACATTTATTTCAATTAACCTTAAATATTTACTTAATATCTTCTTTTTTTGTTATTCTTAATTAAAACTAATTTAAAGTTTTATTTTATAACTGTTTAAACAACCTCATTTCTAAACGCATTTCATAATTATTTGTATTAGTTGTTAATGTAAAAAAATCTGCTGGTTTGGTTGCTTGGTTGGCTAACTGGCTTCTGTGTTTTTTTTTTTTTTTGTACTTCTTCAAAAACCCTCTTCTTTTTGTATGATGACGAACGCTGCTGCTGCGTTTAAAAGATGATTGACTTGTTGGCTGCTTGTGGTTATTGTTTGTAGCATTTAATTTGTTTTCTTACTGACGGCATTAATGTGTCATGAAACTGGTTCCATATCATTGCCTTTTAAAGTTTTTTTTTTTTGCTATTATGACGTTGTATAGAGTTTAATAAACTTTTTTTTGCTCCAACACATAGCCGGCGTTTTTTTGTTTTTGTTTATCGATAAACTATACAACAATTAATTGCACAAAATTATAAATGTGTAAACGTTTTCATTTATTTAACTCATGTATGTGTATAAATAAAAAACAAAAATTGTTAAAAAAAAGCCAAAGAGCAAAATATCTTTTTGTTGATAATTTTATTTTGAAATTTTGTTTTGTTACTTTTTGGTATTTAAAATACTACTTTATTAAACACATTAACAGCTGTTTATGTGACTCATTTTAAAATATTGTTATTAAACAAATGCAAATGTGTTTAAATAATATGTGATAAATTGCGTTTTGGTATTTTGTTAGGTTTCTTACTTATATGGAAAATAGAGAAATTTTCACTTTTAATTTTGTCCATAGAAATGTTTAAAGAAATATTTATTAATATGTTATTATTTAATTAAATGGTTGATGTCAGCAATTTGCAAACAAAAATCTACAATCTAATTTATAGTATGAACTATAGTCCTAATAGACTTGTATGACTATAGCTATAGACTGGACTATAGACTATACTATAGACTGGACTATAGACTAAACTGTAGAGTACACTATAAACTATACTAAAAACTAGACTATAGACTAGACTATAGACTAGACTATAGACTAGACTATAGACTAGACTATATACTAGACTATGGACTAAACTATAGACTAGACTATAGACTAGTCTATATACTAGACTATAGAATAGACTATATACTAGGCTATAGACTTGACTATAGACTACTCTATGGACTAGACCATCGACTAGATTATAGACTAAACTTTAGGCTAGAATTTGTTCAGTTCTAGTTTGATTGTAGTTCTGTTCTAGTTTTGCTGTAGTTCTGTTCTGGTTTTATTCTAGTTCTTTTCTAGTTCTGTTCTTGTTTTGTTCTAGTTGAATTCTAGTTCTGTTCTGTTATGGGCTAAGTCAGTCCTAGCTCACTTCTAATTCAGTTCTAGTTCTGTTCTAGTTCTGTCCTAGTTCTGTACTAGTTCTATTCTAGTTTTATTCTAGTTCTGTCAAGTTCGATCCTAGTTCTGTTCTACTTCTATTCTAGTTTTATTCTAGTTCTGTTCTAGTTCTGTCCTAGTTCTGTCCTAGTTCTGTCCTAGTTCTGTTCTAGTTCTGTTCTAGTTCTGTTCTAGTTCTGTTCTAGTTCTGTTCTAGTTCTGTTCTAGTTCTGTTCTAGTTCTGTTCTAGTTCTGTTCTAGTTCTGTTCTAGTTCTGTTCTAGTTCTAGTTCTGTTCTAGTTCTGTTCTAGTTCTGTTCTAGTTCTGTTCTAGTTCTGTTCTAGTTCTGTTCTAGTTCTGTTCTAGTTCTGTTCTTGTTCTGTTCTAGTTCTGTTCTAGTTCTGTTCTAGTTCTGTTCTAGTTCTGTTCTAGTTCTGTTCTAGTTCTGTTCTAGTTCTGTTCTAGTTCTGTTCTAGTTCTGTTCTAGTTCTATTCTAGTTCTGTTCTAGTTCTAGTTCTCTTCTGTTCTAGTTCTGTTAAAGTTCTGTTCTGTTCTAGTTCTGTTCTGTTCTGTTCTGTTCTGTTCTGTTCTGTTCTTGTTCTGTCCTAGTTCTGTTCTAGTTCTGTTCTAGTTCTGTTCTAGTTCTGTTCTAGTTCTGTTCTAGTTCTGTTCTAGTTCTGTTCTAGTTCTGTTCTAGTTCTGTTCTAGTTCTGTTCTAGTTCTGTTCTAGTTCTGTTCTAGTTCTGTTCTAGTTCTGTTCTAGTTCTGTTCTAGTTCTGTTCTAGTTCTGTTCTAGTTCTGTTCTAGTTCTGTTCTAGTTCTGTTCTAGTTCTGTTCTAGTTCTGTTCTAGTTCTGTTCTAGTTCTGTTCTAGTTCTGTTCTAGTTCTGTTCTAGTTCTGTTCTAGTTCTGTTCTAGTTCTGTTCTAGTTCTGTTCTAGTTCTGTTCTAGTTCTGTTCTAGTTCTGTTCTAGTTCTGTTCTAGTTCTGTTCTAGTTCTGTTCTAGTTCTGTTCTAGTTCTGTTCTAGTTCTGTTCTATTTCTGTTCTAGTTCTGTTCTAGTTCTGTTCTAGTTCTGTTCTAGTTCTGTTCTAGTTCTGTTCTAGTTCTGTTCAAGTTCTGTTCTAGTTCTTCTGTTCTAGTTCTGTTCTAGTTCTGTTCTAGTTCTGTTCTAGTTCTGTTCTAGTTCTGTTCTAGTTCTGTTCTAGTTCTATTCTAGTTCTGTTCTAGTTCTAGTTCTCTTCTGTTCTAGTTCTGTTAAAGTTCTGTTCTGTTCTAGTTCTGTTCTGTTCTGTTCTGTTCTGTTCTGTTCTGTTCTTGTTCTGTCCTAGTTCTGTTCTAGTTCTGTTCTAGTTCTGTTCTAGTTCTGTTCTAGTTCTGTTCTAGTTCTGTTCTAGTTCTGTTCTAGTTCTGTTCTAGTTCTGTTCTAGTTCTGTTCTAGTTCTGTTCTAGTTCTGTTCAAGATCTGTTCTAGTTCTGTTTTAGTTCTGTTCTAGTTCAAGTTCTTTTCTAGTTCTGTTCAAGTTCTGTTCTAGTTCAGTTCTAGTTTTGCTTTAGTTCTGTTCTAGTTCTGTTCTAGTTCTGTTTTAGTTATGTTCTAGTTCTATTCTAGTTCTGTTCTAGTTGTGTTCTAGTTGTGTTCTAGTTGTGTTCTAGTTGTGTTCTAGTTGTGTTCTAGTTGTGTTCTAGTTCTGTTCTAGTTCTGTCCTAGTTCTGTTCTAGTTCTGTTCTAGTTCTGTTCTAGTTCTGTTCTAGTTCTGTTCTAGTTCTGTTCTAGTTCTGTTCTAGTTCTGTTCTAGTTCTGTTCTAGTTCTGTTCTAGTTTTGTTCTAGTTCTGTTCTAGTTCTGTTCTAGTTCAGTTCTAGTTCAGTTCTAGTTCAGTTCTAGTTCTAGTTCTGTTTTAGTTCTGTTTTAGTTCTGTTCTAGTTCTGTTGTAGGTTTGTTCTAGGTTTGTTTTGTTCTAGTTCTATCATAGTTCTATTCTATGTTTGTTCTATTTCAGTTCTAGTTCTGTTCTAGTTCAGTTTTAGTTCTGTATTAGTTCTTGTTCTCTGCTGGATCTTCTCAGGTTCTGTTTTAGTCGAAAGTCTATTCCTCTGAGTTAGTCTACTCTGTTCACATATTTTTTTAAAAATTATCATAATATTAATTCCATTTTATTAATTGTTATATTTCTTCTTCTTTTTACAGTTTGTATATTATTTGGTCTCTTCAATGCTTTATCCCTATTATTACTAAATGTCAGTTGTTTAATTGGTGGCATTCTACAAGTAGTCATAGGTTTTCTAGTAATGTCCTTAGAAGCACCTTGCTGTTTCTTCTGCATAGACTATGTGGGACAATTGGCTGATATGGCCGATGCTAGACCTATGTGGAACAGAGCAGCACTATATTGTGTGTAAGTAATTAATACATTTACTTTTATAGATAATTGTGCAAATAACTTTTTAACAAATTTCTTTTTTTCTACAGAGTCTCAATATTCCCAGTATTTTTATGCTTTGGTTTAGGCAGTTTATTCCCCTGCGCATTAATCTTTGGTACTGGTGTTATCTATGGCATGATGTCATTAGGCAAAAAGTAAGTTTTCATTAATACCATAAGACAAATTTAATAGTTTTATAAGATATGAATATAAGTGTTTTAAAATTGCTATGAAAAACAAAACCTTAAAAAAGCCAGAGGAAATCTATTCATTAATTGTGTTTATTATTCCTATTTTTTTCTATCTTTTTTCCTCTAAAACTTGCTTACAAAATTATTACTAAACAAAAAAAAAAAAAAAAAAAAAAAAACAAACACGAACAAAACTTTTCGATGAAATATTGAAATTTGGTTAAACAAAAAACAATTTAAACAAAATTTTTATTTAAAATGAACAATAAAAAAGAGCTTCACGTGAGGAAATGGCTGCTGCTGCCACATCACCTACACAAATGCAGCCCGGTGGTGAGGGACAAATGCAAATGAGCACCGATCAGCATATTACATTAATGGAAGATCCTGATGTTTGGCGTCCAACATAAATTCATTAAATGAATTACAAAATAAAACAAAAACAAACAAAAAGACACACACATATATATATTTATATAAAAAAAAAATACCAACAACAATTCCATTTAAAAATTTATTAAAATAAAAGAATCTCACAGTAAACAAACCGTTACTAACAAAAAACAATAACTACACTATATTATATATATATATTTAAAAAAGAAAAGCAACAAAAAACATCATCATAAATTATCACAAAAAAAAAGCAAAAACAAAATTAAAAAGAGTTTGTTAAACAATTTACTAAAACAACAATTATATATATCATAAAGTTTTAAACAAAAAAAAAAAAAAAAAAAAAAACCAAGAAAAAACGAAAAAGAAATATTGATTATTAAGCCGTTAAAACAAAATAAAAGCCCCACCAAACACACACTTCAGAATTTTTTAAACATTTTTTGCTGCAAAATGTTACAAATTGATCTCAAAAAAAAAAGCTTAAATAGCGCAAAAACAAAATATATATATTTTTGGATTCCATTAATCAAAGTTTCCCTGAAAACTTTCCAAAAACATAAAACAAATGTAAAGATCAAATTTTTTTGCTTCCATATATGTAAAGTAAAATTTTAATTAAACAAAAGAAACATAAAAATAGTGCGGTACCTTAAAAAAATTAATTATATCAACAAAAGAAATAATGTTAAATAGTTAAATAAAAGAGAAGATCATAGACTGGACTCTAATCCAGACTGTAGTTAAGTCGATAGTCTAGACTATTGGTTACTCAATAGTCCCGACTTACACAAGACTATAGCCCAGACTAAAGTCAAGTTCAATTCTAGTTCTGTTCTAGTTCTGTTCTAGTTCTGTTCTAGTTCTGTTCTAGTTCAGTTCTAGTTCAGTTCTAGTTCTTTTCTAGTTCTGTTCTAGTTCTGTTCTAGTTCAGTTCTAATTCAGTTCTAGTTCTGTTCTAGTTCTGTTCTAGTTCTGTTCTAGTTCTGTTCTAGTTTTGTTCTAGTTCTGTTCTAGTTCTGTTCTGTTCTGTTCTAGTTCAGTTCTAGTTCAGTTCTAATTCAGTTCTAATTCAGTTCTAGTTCAGTTCAAGTTCTGTTCTAGTTCTGTTCTAGTTCTGTTCTAGTTCTGTTCTAGTTCTGTTCTAGTTCTGTTCTAGTTCTGTTCTAGTTCAGTTCTAGTTCAGTTCTAATTCAGTTCTAATTCAGTTCTAGTTCAGTTCTAGTTCAGTTTTAATTCAGTTCTAATTCAGTTCTAGTTCAGTTCAAGTTCTGTTCTAGTTCTGTTCTAGTTCTGTTCTAGTTCTGTTCTAGTTCTGTTCTAGTTCTGTTCTAGTTCTGTTCCAGTTCTGTTCTAGTTCTTATCTAGTTTTGTTCTAGTTCTGTTTTAGTTCTGTTCTAGTTCTATTCTAGTTCAGTTCTAATTCAGTTCTAATTCAGTTCTAGTTCAGTTCAAGTTCTGTTCTAGTTCTGTTCTAGTTCTGTTCTAGTTCTGTTCTAGTTCTGTTCTAGTTCTGTTCTAGTTCTGTTCTAGTTCTGTTCTAGTTCTGTTCTAGTTCTGTTCTAGTTCTGTTCTAGTTCTGTTCTAGTTCTGTTCTAGTTCTGTTCTAGTTCTGTTCTAGTTCTGTTCTAGTTCTGTTCTAGTTCTGTTCTAGTTCTGTTCTAGTTCTGTTCTAGTTCTGTTCTAGTTCTGTTCTAGTTCAGTTCTAGTTCAGTTTTAATTCAGTTCTAATTCAGTTCTAGTTCAGTTCAAGTTCTGTTCTAGTTCTGTTCTTGTTCTGTTCTAGTTCTGTTCTAGTTCTGTTCTAGTTCTGTTCTAGTTCTGTTCTAGTTCTGTTCTAGTTCTGTTCTAGTTCAGTTCTAGTTAATTTCTAGTTCAGTTCTAGTTCAATTCTAGTTCAGTTCTAGTTCAGTTGTAGTTCAATTCTAGTTCAGTTCTAGTTCAGTTCTAGTTAAGTTTTAGTTCAGTTCTAGTTCAGTTCTAGTTCAGTTCTAGTTCAGTTCTAGTTCAATTCTAGTTCAGTTTTAGTTCAGTTCTAGTTCAGTTCTAGTTCAGTTCTAGTTCAGTTCTAGTTCAGTTCTAGTTCAGTTCTAGTTCAGTTCTAGTTCAGTTCTAGTTCAGTTCTAGTTCAGTTCTAGTTCAGTTCTAGTTCAGTTCTAGTTCAGTTCTAGTTCAGTTCTAGTTCAGTTCTAGTTCAGTTCTAGTTCAGTTCTAGTTCAGTTCTAGTTCAGTTCTAGTTCAGTTCTAGTTCAGTTCTAGTTCAGTTCTAGTTCAGTTCTATTTCAGTTCTAGTTCAGTTCTAGTTCAGTTCTAGTTCAGTTCTAGTTCTGTTCTAGTTCAGTTCTAGTTCAGTTGTAGTTCAGTTCTAGTTCAATTCTAGTTCAGTTCTAGTTTTGTTCTAGTTATTTTCTAGTTCAGTTCTAGTTCAGTTCTAGTTCAGTTCTAGTTCAGTTCTAGTTCAGTTCTAGTTCAGTTCTAGTTCAGTTCTAGTTCAGTTCTAGTTCAGTTCT
>NC_060953.1:11982057-11984628 GCF_022045245.1 Lucilia cuprina | reverse complement strand
AACTGAACTAGAACTGAACTAGAACTGAACTAGAACTGAACTAGAACTGAACTAGAACTGAACTAGAACTGAACAAGAACTGAACTAGAACTGAACTAGAAATGAACTGAACTAGAATTGAACTAGAACTGAACTGAACTAGAACTGAACTAGAACTGAACTAGAACTGAACTAGAACTGAACTAGAACTAAACTAGAACTGAACTAGAACTGAACTACAAGTGAACAAGAACTTATATAAAAGTGATGTGGAAGTTAACTAGAACTTAACTACAAACGAACTAGAAATAAACTAAAACTGAACTAGAACTGAACTAAAAGTGAACTGAACTAGAACTGAACTAGAACTGAACTAAAAGTGAACTGAACTAGAACTGAACTAAACTGAACTGAACTAGAACTGAACTAGAACTGAAACTAGAACTGAAACTAGAACTGAAACTAGAACAAGAACTTATATATAACTGATGTGGAACTGAATTACAAACGAACAAGAAATAAAGTAAAACTGAACTAGAATTGGACTCGATCTGAACCAAAACTAAACTAGAGTTGAACAAGAACTTATAGATTGAACTAGATCTGAACTAGAACTGATATCGCAATTAGAACTATAGTCTTGTGGACTTATGTTTTCACATTATTACCTTGTTCGTGATCGTTAGGAATTATTAAAAAGTATATTTATCTTTGATTAGTTTTTATACATTTTCTTTTTATTTAATTTATTTTCTTTTTTTAATTATTAAACTTATTTATTTTATTTATTTTTTCAATTAAATTTTACACTATTTAAATTGTTTTATATATATTTTTTTGTTTATATATTTGTTTTTTTCTTCATATGAATAATGTATGTATAACTCTCTCTGTTGTTTTTTTTTTTTTTTTAAATAATTTCTTTGTTTTATTTTGTTAATTTAATAATTTATGTATAATTTAATGTAATTTATAATTATTATAATTATAAATGAAATATGTTTTGTTTTCTTCTGTTATATTTTGTTTTTAATTATAATTATATATTTTTATTTACTTTTAAAATAAACAAGGATTAAGATGACTTTCTTTATCTGTTTAAAGTTGAGTTTTTTTTTAATAAATTAAAAAAATGACTAAAAAAATTAGTGAAAATTATGATTTTTTGAAATTGAATGAATTTAAGAAAAAACTAAATAATTTTATTTATTTTTTACATTTAAAATAAATTTTTAAATTATTATTTTTTTTTTTTTTTTGAGAATGAGAATATTTTTTATAATAATTTTTAATAATTTGTTTTTATTTAAATACAATGTTGTTTTAATGCTGTTTTGTTGTTGTTTTATATATTTGTTTATTTATATAATTAACAGGTCTTTTTTTATTATTAATTAATAGTTTTTGTTTTTTACATTTAAGTTTTTTTTATAGAATTTTTTTTAAAATAATTTTAAATAAGTTTTTCACGAAATGTTAAAGCAATTGTTATAAAAAAATTATTAAATTTTAAGCCTTAAGGCTTAGTTTATAAACGAATTAATAAGTTAAAGACATTTTTATTTTAAACAATGGAATGAATAGTTTTTTTTTTTTTAAATTTGAAAACAAAATTTTGCATAAACTTAAAAGAAATTTAAACAAATTACAACTCTGTTTTTTATAAACAAAAATACATAAATATTACAAACCAAAAATAAAAAAGAAGTTATTTTTCTTAACATTGTCTGTCTGTATAGTCTGCCTTTTTTTTGGAAATTAAATTTTCAAACAGAGATCTTGTTTTAGTTGTTATTAGAGTGTAATCATAGTTTAATCCTTTTTTTATTATTTTTAAAAATAATAATTTAAAAAAAATATATATTTTGACTTTTATTCTCTTTTTTTGTTAAAGTTTAAATTAATATTTAGTTTATATTTTCTTCATTTCATTGAAAGTGTGGCATCCTTAGGTTTTGTTTTTCTGTAAAGTGTTAGAGTAAATGTGTGTGGTGGTGGTGGTGGTGTTGTTTCGAAACTCGTGACCAGATTTAAACTCCTTCATATCACACATTACTATCAGTGCCCACAGCTCCAGTAAATGAGAATGGTTGAGCATTATTTATAATGCCAGCACGATCATTTGTTGTTGGTCCACCAGCTATGCCTGAGTTAACAGCCGCTTGTCTCATATCAGCCGCTGAAGCTCTATGGGAGGAAGAAAATAACATAAAATTAATTAATAATTCCTTATCTATGAATAATATTATAATTAAACATGCGTTTTGCTAGCTTTAATATTTTATCAATTTTAAAAACAATTTAAATACGAGTGCAATAAACTTGTACTAAACATAATGGAAAAATAACAGTGCAGCAGTGAAATTTTTGGTTGAGGAGACAAAGTGCGAAATAATCTACGTAAAGACAAAATATATTTAAAATTTAAGATTACAAATTCTAAAAAAAATACTGCAAATTCTACAACTTGAACTGACTAAAACCAGAACAGAACTTGAACTGAACTAGAACAGAACTAGAACAGAACTAGAACAGAACTAGAACAGAACTAGAACAGAACTAGAACAGAACTAGAACAGAACTAGAACAGAA
>NC_060953.1:11980119-11981957 GCF_022045245.1 Lucilia cuprina | reverse complement strand
CAGTTCTAGTTCAGTTCTAGTTCAGTTCTAGTTCAGTTCTAGTTCAGTTCTAGTTTAGTTCTAGTTTAGTTCTAGTTTAGTTCTAGTTCAGTTCTAGTTCAGTTCTAGGTTAGTTCTAGCTCAGTTCTATTTGGGTTCTATGTCGATTCAAGTTCAGTTCTATGTCAGTTATAGTTTAGTTATAGTTCAGTTCTAATTCAGTTCTAGTTCACATCTAGTTCAGTCTTAGTTCAGTTCTAGTTCAGTTCCAGTTCAGTTCTAGTTCAGTTCTAGTTCAGTTCTAGTTCAGCTCTTGTTCAGTTCTAGTTCAGTTCTAGTTCAGTTCTAGTTCAGTTCTGGTTCAGTTCTAGTTCAGTTCAGTTCTAGTTCAGTTCTAGTTCAGTTCTAGTTCAGTTCTAGTTCAGTTCTAGTTCAGTTCTAGTTCAGTTCTAGTTCAGTTCTAGTTCAGTTCTAGTTCAGTTCTAGTTCAGTTCTAGTTCAGTTCTAGTTCAGTTCTAGTTCAGTTCTAGTTCAGTTCTAGTTCAGTTCTAGTTCAGTTCTAGTTCAGTTCTAGTTCAGTTCTAGTTTAGTTCTAGTTCTGTTCTACAAATCGTTAATAACCAAATAATTCGTTAACTCATTACGCTACTTTCTATTAATATCCTGTAAATTGTAACATGTAGAAACCTAAAAGTTTGGTCACTTTATATCATTGGAAAATCCAATTGGAATTCTAAAAGAAAATACAATTCCAATTGGGGTTTTGAATTAAACAATTCACAATAGTTACAAAACAAAATAAAGATGAACCTAATGATATGCTAACAAATTATAATGTATTTGTAGTTTGATCATGGCTTTTCATTGAAAAAGAGCATGTGATCATACTCAACTGTTATGATTAAAGCGATCGAAGTATCTGTTAGAATTTGGACACGTGATCGTTGCACAACGGGCCGGTATCCATATTTTTGTAAATAACATAACAAATTTTTAAGAAAGCTGCAATGACTTAGTTTACAACCGATTTAAAGATTTCATTACCCCAACAAATTGCCTGTTATTACAACAAATGTTGTTGTCCTACTTTCAGATCAATTCACAATTTCTTTATTCTTAATAAAAAAACGTTTCATCTTAGACAAAAACAAAGCATACATCCTTCCAATTTTATCAACGTCACGTGATCAAGCATAACAGTTAAAAAGGATGATAAAAAGGGCAAGAAACTGCATAAAAATTACAATAAAACAAGAATATGATCGCTTGATCACTTAGCCATGAACAGCTGCTAAAGTCTTCTATTTTTTATAAAACTCCTTTCTTCATTAACATTGTTGTTGTTGCTGTTTAAGACGTCTGTCTAAATGTCTGGCAGATACCAATCGTTTGCCTTTTGTGGTCAGCATTAAACGTTGACCATTTGCCAAAGGGGATCAAACTAAAACATACTGTTGTTGTTGTTATTGTTGTTGCTGCTTAGCAGTGATCTTAATTTGCCAACAATGGTCCCTGTGTTTCTTTTCATTCATTCTTTAGTCTAGATTAATCAGCATTTAGGAAAAAATTTCATTATTATGCCTTTTTTGTGCATCCCTTTTGTATGGGATTACAATTATGTTAAAAAGAACAAAATTTTAAAGGATCTTTCTTCTAAGGACCGGCTGTTTTTATTTGGTCAAATTTTAAAGATTTTGAAAAAAAAAGATTTAAAAAATTTAAGAAAATCTACTGAAGCATAATTTAATTTGTAATACAATAACTTTATTATAGAAGAAGAAGAAAAAAAGATATCATTACTTGTTTCCTTCCTTTGTTGAGTTATTTAATCCTTGAGTTCCGCCAAGAGGAAGTGCAAT
>NC_060953.1:11967619-11975119 GCF_022045245.1 Lucilia cuprina | reverse complement strand
AATTGTTAATTGGAGTGTTTCTAGCTAACTAGCTAATTAACTAACTAACTAACTAACTAACAAACTAACTAATTAACAAACTAACTAACTAACTAACTATCTATCTATCTATCTATCTATCTATCTATCTATCTATCTATCTATCTATCTATCTATCTATCTATCTATCTATCTATCTATCTATCTATCTATCTATCTATCTATCTATCTATATCTATCTATCTATCTATCTATCTATCTATCTATCTATCTATCTATCTATCTATCTATCTATCTATCTATCTATCTATCTATCTATCTATCTATCTATCTATCTATCTATCTATCTATCTATCTATCTATCTATCTATCTATCTATCTATCTATCTATCTATCTATCTATCTATATTATCTATCTATCTATCTATCTATCTATCTATCTATCTATCTATCTATCTATCTATCTATCTATCTATCTATCTATCTATCTATCTATCTATCTATCTATCTATCTATCTATCTATCTATCTATCTATCTATCTATCTATCTATCTATCTATCTATCTATCTATCTATCTATCTATCTATCTATCTATCTATCTATCTATCTATCTATCTATCTATCTATCTATCTATCTATCTATCTATCTATCTATCTATCTATCTATCTATCTATCTATCTATCTATCTATCTATCTATCTATCTATCTATCTATCTATCTATCTATCTATCTATCTATCTATCTATCTATCTATCTATCTAAAATATCAAGTGCCAAATTTCATTGAATTATCTTTTAAAATTGTGACCTGTTTTTTGATTGTAAGTTTTACATGGATGGACGGACAGGTAGCTAAAGATAGGTATAGAACCAATACTTCTGTGCGTTACAAACATCAGCACAAACCCAATATACCCTCCCCACTAAAGTGTTGTAAAGTATAGTGATTACCCTAAAATTACTCTTGATAAACCAACTAATAAACTCTACTCCAGTAGACAGTTATCCTACAGCTGCCCCTCTTTATCTCCTCGAAAAAACAAAACTAACAAGATGTACAGCAATTAGTAGGCCACCTTGTCTTGTCTTTTGCCATGGTTAGACATTAAGAAATCAAACTTTATAAACAATATACAATGTCCAGCAATAAATTCTAAGATAAATGATCTTTGGACACAAGACAAAACCATAACATTGAATAGACGACAAAAAGGACACAACTACTAGATGGCTGCTGCAAATCAAGTTATCAAAACAGGAGCCTCTAATAAATTAACAAAGAAAAATCAAATAAAATTGACAAATATCCGAAAGATTAAATGCAGCTGCTGAAGAAATTTAATTGAAAAAAGGACATTTACTACAAGTTGTATAAATAAATTAAGGAGAAAAGGAACCGAATTGCAGCGCGCCAAAATAATTTAGATGTTCAAATTAAAGAAGTCAATTTTACTTTGCCATTGGCTGGCTTCTGACTACAGACCATAAAACGCAAAATGACAATAAAAAAGGACCTCCTTTTAGCCAAAAAAAAAAGGAAGGCAAGCCGACAAACTTTAAAGTAAATACAGAAGAAGGCAGCCACTGCTGCTGCTAAAGAAATCAATCTAAATATTCTTTGTAGCCGTAAGGAGAAGAATTCCTTTGGATAAAGTTGCATGGAAAAGTAAGTAATTTGTGCAACTTGCCTTAGGCTAAAGTGAGCAGCAACTAGTCAGCAGGCATTAGCACTAACAGCAGGAGGTTCTTGTCAGTTTTAGCAAAAGAAATATGACATCATCCTGAAAATTTGGATTCCTTTATTCTTATTTACGTTTTAAAAATAATAAAAGACAATCAACAGCATGACATTGAAATTTCTACACATTATGATCTTTTTTCTACAGTGATCTTGTAAAGAAGACTAGAAACAAAAAAAGGGACTTTTATCCTTTTTGTTTTGTTATTGCAAATCCTCCTTATAATTGAATCGTTACTTTGGGCATATCCACCCTTGTTAGCAATAGTTACAACAAACAATAAAACATGACAAATCATGTTTTTTTTTTCTATACAATTCTAAAGAAATTTTCTTCATAAAGGATCCTTTTAAAGCAGAATGTTGCCTTGTCAACGTCTTTAAACAACCACTGATCGTTCATGAAAAGTGCAATTATGGCCAACCCCACACCTTCAACTATAACTACAGCCAGAAAATTTGCCATAATCATGGTAAATTGTCCTTTTTAGATAAGTTTTTTTTCTTTGTCCTTTATCTTTGGGATTACGTAGATCTTTCGCTTTGTTTGTTGTCTTAGATTGTTGTAATTGCTTCCATAATGATCTTTTATTATTTTCTATAATTTTTTAAGGCGGTTTTTTATTTTCATTAATTTGGATTTTGATTTTTTTTGGAAATTTCTATACACATGTCTCCATTCTTAACAATTGTCCATTTGTTGTCACTGGTCTAAGAAGAATAGGAACTGATGTCTTTATTTGTAATATTATTTAATAAAAATAAACTGCAGATGTTTGTTTAAAATTTATTATTTTCCTTCTAAAAATAACAAATAAAATTAAACAAATCTTGTTAGTATTGAAAATAGGTTTGTTGTATAATATAGAATAATTAATATTCGTCCTAAAAAAATATGTCAGAGGACATTAAATCTTGTATGTTTAAATTATTGGAAGCGGTTCCAAGAAAATGTTTTAATGTCTTTTTATTCGATAAGAATTGCTTAGACTATTACATACATTATCAATAAAAAAATCTATACTCCTGTCTTAGATAATATTATAGTATCGTCTATACTTTAGTCCAGACTAGAGACTATAATATAGTCTAGAATACATACTATTCTATAGTCTAGACTATAAACTATTATAATGTCCAGACTTTAGATTATTCTATAGTCCAGACTATAGACTAATCTATAGTCCAGACTATAGACTAATCTATAGTCCAGACTATAGACTAATCTATAGTCCAGACTATAGACCTATCCAAAGTCCAGATCATAGACTAATCTAAAGTCCAGACTATAGACTAATCTATAGTCCAGACTATAGACTAATCTATAGTCCAGACTATAGACTAATCTATAGTCCAGACTATAGACTAATCTATAGTCCAGACTATAGACCTATCCAAAGTCCAGATTATAGACTAATCTAAAGTCCAGACTATAGACTAATCTATAGTCCAGATTATAGACTAATATATAGTCCAGACTATAGACTATTCTATAGTCCAGCCTATAAATTATTCTAAAGTCTAGACTATAGACTATTCAATAGTCCAGACTTTAGACTATTCTATAGCCCAGACTATAAATTATTCTAAAGTCTAGACTATAGACTATTCTATAGTACAGACTATAGACTATTCAATAGTCCAGACTATAGACTTTTCTATAGTCTAGACTATATACTCTTCTATAGTCCAAACTATAAACTCTTCTTTAGTCCAGACTATAGACTCTTCTATAGTCCAGACTACAGACAATTCTATAGTCCAAACTATAGACTATTCTATAGCCCAGACTATAGACTATGCTATAGTCCCGACTATAGATTATTCTACAGTTCAGATTATAGACTATTCTATAGACCAGACTATAGACTACTATATAGTCCAGACTAAAGACTAATCCATAGTTCAGACTATAGATTAATATATAGTCCAGACTAAAGACTAATCCATAGTTCAGACTATAGACTAATATATAGTCCAGACTAAAGACAAATCTATAGTCCAGACTACATACTAATCTATAGTCGAGACTATAGACTAATCTATAGTCCAGGCTATAGACTAATCTATAGTACAAACTATGGACTAATCTATAGTCCAGACTATAGACTAATCTATAGTCCAGATTATAGACTAATCTATAGTCCAGACTATAGACCTATCCAAAGTGCAGATTATAGACTAATCTAAAGTCCAGACTATAGACTTATCTATAGTCCAGACTATAGACTAATCTATGATCCAGACTATAGACGAATCTATAGTCCAGACTATAGACTAATCTATAGTCCAGATTATAGACTAATCTATAGTCCAGACTATAGACTAATTTATAGTCCAGATTATAGACTAATATATAGTCCAGACTATAGACTATTCTATAGTCCAGACTATAAATTATTCTAAAGTCTAGACTATAGACTATTCAATAGTCCAGACTTTAGACTATTCTATAGCCCAGACTATAGACTATTCTATAATCCAGACTATAAATTATTCTAAAGTCTAGACTATAGACTATTCTATAGTCCAGACTATAAATTATTCTAAAGTCTTTACTATAGACTATTCTATAGTCCAGACTATAGACTAATCCATAGTTCAGACTATAGACTAATATATAGTCCAGACTATAGACTATTCTATCATCCAGACTATAGACTATTTTATCATCCAGACTATAGACTATTCTATAGTCCAGACTATAGACTATTGTATAGTCCACACTATAGATTATTTTATAGTACAGACTATAGACTATTCAATAGTCCAGACTATAGACTTTTCTATAGTCTAGACTATAGACTCTTCTATAGTCCAAACTATAAACTCTTCCATAGTCCAGACTATAGTCTGGACTATAGATTAGTCTATAGTCCAAACTATAGACTATTCTATAGTCCAGACTATAGACTATGCTATAGTCCCGACTATAGATTATTCTACAGTCCAGATTGTAGACTATTCTATAGTCCAGACTATAGACTACTCTATAGTCCAGACTAAAGACTAATCCATAGTTCAGACTATAGATTAATATATAGTCCAGACTAAAGACTAATCCATAGTTCAGACTATAGACTAATATATAGTCCAGACTAAAGACAAATCTATAGTCCAGACTAAAGACTAATCTATAGTCGAGACTATAGACTAATCTATAGTCGAGACTATAGACAAATCTATAGTCCAGACTATAGACTAATCTATAGTCCAGACTATAGACCATTTTAATGTTCAGACTTCATAGACGATTGTCTATAGTCTGACCTATAGAAAAGTCTATAATTTGAACTATTGAATTGTGTATAGTCTGGGAATGAATTCTCTATAGACTGGACTTTAGAATAGTCTATAGTCATAAGTCTGGAAAGAGAAAGAAATTAAATTACAATCATTTTACAAACTAGTAACATAACGTATTATAGGAGTATTGAAATGACTTTTGTATATTTCTTATTTCAAATTGTCTTTCATTTCATTCCTAGAAATTCTGTTTCAAAATAAATCCTTTCAAACCCCCATAGATTTAGCTAAATAAAGATGAACGCCTTACATTAGCTGGTAGAAAAAAAATTGCAGCTTTTTTTCACCTTATGTCTTCATGTTACTACCGCCGTTGTGCCCAGCAGACTTTATGAATTATAATAGAATTTCTCTTTGTCACCCAGATCTTCTGTCCACTTTTATGACTATTGTTTTAAATTTTTCGTCTACAACTTTATAATAAAGTAAGTGTCGGTGTTTTGAAAGTGAGTCCTTTTGTCAAGTTACCTGCTGTTTAACATATTAACACCAAGACAAATTCTATTAACTGTTAATCTTGTAGCTACTCTCTTTTGCAATGCAAAATCCACCGGTAGGCTGTACTACTGAAAAGGTTTTCAGTTTTTTGGCAAAAAAAATCCAACAGCGAAACAGATGAAAATTTTTGTTTAGAGATTTCTAAAGTTATCTTAAAATGGAAATTTTACAGATGATTATTATTTTAGAATAAATGAAATATTTGAAAAAAAAATATATATTTTTGGCATAAACATCTCAAAACCTCTTAAGATGAAATATTTTAATGTTAGCAGAATAATTTTGACAAAATTTATAACATATTGCATAAATATTACTAATTTTAGGGAATCTATTCTAAGCATTTTAAAGTTTTTATAACTAAATAACTCTAAACTGTTTTCAATATTTTTTACAATTCCCGCTGCTCTATGCCAAAAACTAAAGATGACCTGCTGTGTAACACATTAGCACCATGACAAAATAGTTAACGGTCAGCATGACATGGATATGCTGTTGTATCAGCGTAATTCCTACCTATTACTCTATTACTGAGCAGCTGAAATTTTCTTACGAAAAATGTCTTATGGCTTTTATAACTTTTTAAAGAATTCTTCTAATTTTGTAAATGAATATGACACCAATAATAAGAAACCAGCATGAAATCTTAATTTCATACTATATAATCGAAATCAGAACACTCTTAAGCAATTATTTCATTTGTATATTCACAGTTCGGCATGTTCTAACATGCCGCATATTAGATAGATAGATAGATAGATAGATAGATAGATAGATAGATAGATAGATAGATAGATAGATAGATAGATAGATAGATAGATAGATAGATAGATAGATAGATATATAGATAGATAGATAGATAGATAGATAGATAGATAGATAGATAGATAGATAGATATATAGATAGATAGTTAGATAGATAGATAGATAGATAGATAGATAGATATATAGATAGATAGATAGATAGATAGATAGATAGATAGATAGATAGATAGATAGATAGTTAGTTAGATAGATAGATAGATAGATAGATAGATAGATAGATAGGTAGATCTTAATTTGAGTGATCATATGGTAGAAGTTTCTAAAATTCTAATACAAAATTTTTATCGTCAAAATCAACCTCAAACCTTTTTGATCTTAAATTATAAACTAAAAATTAAATTAAAGTCTTTGACTGCTTTAACCCCATGACCTTTAGGCCAATTAAGTTTTTAAAACTCCGTAATTTTCTCTAACTTAATAAAATATTTTCTTGCATTTTTTAATTTTTTTATATAAATCTTAAAAAATATGACCTAGCTGACCTTTGATTATTTAAAAATGCATATTGTTTTTGTTATTTATTGAATATTTAAATTTTTACTAAATCTTTTTTTATAACTTAACAATTCGTTCTCCCTTATTAACCCTAATCAGTGTTTATTTAATGTTGTGGGGGACACTGGTTTTTTTGTTTCAATAAAATTTATAAAAAAACAACTTGTATGAATACAATGTTAATTAGCGCGAAACATGATCATAAATTTTGAAAATATTTAAAAAAAATAAAAAACAACATATTTTTTTGTTATAGTAAACCTAAACAAAAACAAAAGAATAACAGGTAAATATTAACCATATTTAAAGGTAAATAAAAAATAAATATAAAATGTATCTCTTAAAAAAACACGGACTTTAATATGCAACAGATGATACCAGTTGAACAAACAAAAAAATATTAAACTAAACGCACTACAATTTATAGTGAAGGTGATTAGAATAGGGGCAAGTGAAAACTATGTTCAGTTCTGCTTGAGTTTTGGTTGAGTTCTAGTTCCGTACTAATTCCATTTTAGTTCTGTTCTAGCTCTGTTTTAGTTCTGTTCAAGTTCTGTTCTAGTTCTGTTCTAGTTCTATTCTAGATCTGTTCTAGTTCTGTTCTAGTTCTGTTCTAGTTCTGTTCTAGTTCTGTTCTAGTTCTGTTCTAGTTCTGTT
>NC_060953.1:11962736-11967519 GCF_022045245.1 Lucilia cuprina | reverse complement strand
AGTTCTAGTTCAGTTCTAGTTCAGTTCTAGTTCAGTTCTAGTTCAGTTCTAGTTCAGTTCTAGTTCAGTTCTATTTCAGTTTTAGTTCAGTTCTAGTTCAGTTCTATTCCAGTTGTAGTTCAACTTTCGTTTTATATATTTCTAAGATAAATAGTTGATCTTAATCTAATAAATCTATTCTCATATTTCATATAAAACTATGGAAAAGCATCTTAAAAATACTTTTCGAAAACCCATAAAAATCTTTCAAAGAAGTTTTCAAGTAAAATGCAGTCAAACAAAGAAGATTTAAATTAAAAAAATTTATGATTTTATTACCAAAAAAACATTGTTACTTTTTATTGTAAAATATAAACAAACTATTTGTTAAAATATAAAGTTGAAAACAAAAACTAAAAACAAATAAAAGAAATATCATAAAAGATTATTGCCCAAAATTTATGATGGCTTCTTCTGGCGCTATAAAACAAACGAGATCTTAAAATTTTAAGAACTAAAAACAAAAAACTAAAAAGACGCCAAAGGAGACACCTGTTGATTTATAACTTTATAAAGAGTTTGTTAATAACAAAATTGTGATTTTTATCTGATTTTAAGAATAAACTTAAATTAAAGATTTGCTTAACTCGCCGGTGTCTTATTATAATAAAGAAATTTCCACCTGCTGTTAACTTTTTAGTTAAATTTATTTACTTTTAAGAGCCTTCATTAGATAAATGATATAATTTATATTAAGTTTTCAAAAATGTTTAATTGGTTAGATAGAAATTTGGTTTCTAATTTAGTTCCACGAAAATTTTATTGCTTGACCTAAAACTGAAGAACTGAACTTAAAATGAACTAGAACCTTACCAGAAACGAATTAGAACTGAACAAGAACTGAACTAGAACTGAACTAAAATTGAATTAGAGCTGAAGTAAAACTGAACTAGAAAAGAACTAGAAAAGAACTAGAAAAGAAGTAGAACAGAACTAGAAGAGAACTAGAACAGAATTAGAACATAAATAGAACAGAACTAGAACAGAACTAGAACAGAACTAGAACAGAACTAGAACAGAACTAGAACAGAACTAGAACAGAACTAGAACAGAACTAGAACAGAACTAGAACAGAACTAGAACAAAACTAGAACAGAACTAGAACATAACTAGAACAGAACTAGTACAGAACTAGAACAAAACTAGAAAAGAACTAGAACAGAAGTAGAACAGAACTTGAAAAAAACTAGAACAGAAATAGAACAAAACTAGAACAGAACTAGAACAGAACTAGTACAGAACTAGAAAAGAACTAAAACAGAAGTAGAACAGAACTACAACAGAACTAGAACAGAAATAGAACAAAACTTGAACAAAACTAGAACAAAACTAGAACAGAACTAGGACAAAACTAGAACAGAACTAGAACAGAACTAGAACAGAACTAGAACAGAACTAGAACAGAACTAGAACAGAACTAGAACAGAACTAGAACAGAACTAGAACAGAACTAGAACAGAACTAGAACAGAACTAGAACAGAACTAGAACAGAACTAGAACAGAACTAGAACAGAACTAGAACAGAACTAGAACTGAACTAGAACTGAACTAGAACCGAACTAGAACTGAACTAGAACTAGAGCTAAACTAGAACTGAACTTGAACTGAACTTGAACTGAACTTAAACTGAACTTGAACTGAACTAGAATTGAACTAGAACTGGAACTGAACTAGGTTTTAACTTGAACTGAACTAGAACCGAAAAGGGTCTAAAAATTAATGTATTTCTTTCAAGTATCGAATCTTGGACTATTTTTATTGTATAAGGTTATCGACAACAAAATCACGATTTAAATTAAACATTATTTTCAAAATCTGTTTAAAATTCCTGAAATTGTTCATAAATTATAACATGATCTCCAATAAAAATATAACAATTAGCATTTTAATCGAGGTATCCTTTTTCATATCTAACAAAAGGTATAATAACCAATAACATTTAATAAAAATCATAAAAAATCTATTTCAACCGAAGTTTTTTCGATACCAACAACAACAAAATTAATATTATAATCATTTATATTGTTAGTTTGGTTAAATTTCTAAATAACAATAAAGGTTTTTTTTTTGTAATTATTACCATTATAAGGGTCATTTATTTATACACTATTCTAAAGTAAGGCGCCACTTTTATTAATAGAATACGTCTGTCTCCTCTGTACAAGTTTAAACAGTAATAGTTACTTTTTGTTGGATTAGGTTTTTTATTTATTTAAAAAGCCATAAAACATTTATGAAATTTTAGATTATTGTATTTATATGACTTTTATACTCGTAATCATAATTTCCAGGAATTAAAAACAAAATATTACTAAAGGGTTCTTTAAAATACTTCACAGCTTATGAAAGGTTCTATTGTTGTATAATGTTGTGTAATAGTTTTGAATGTGTGTGCGACATATTAAATAATACAAATACATAAGTAGTTAGTGTTTTAACTATAAGCGGTTTTAATTGGGTACAGTGAGGATACACTGTTTAGGGGTAAAGGGAATGAATATAAATTATAGTGGGAACTCAAACAGAACTAGAACAGAAGTAGAACAGAATTAAAGGAGAACTAGAAAAGAACTAGAACAGAACTAGAAAAGAACAGGAACAGAACTAGAACAGTACTAGAACAGAACTAGAACAGAATTAGAACAGAACTAGAACAGAACTAGAACAGACCTACAACAGAACTAGAACAGAACTAGAACAGAACTAGAACAGAACTAGAACAGAACTAGAACAGAACTAGAACAGAACTAGAACAGAACTAGAACAGAACTAGAACAGAACTAGAACAGAACTAGAACAGAACTAGAACAGAACTAGAACAGAACTAGAACAGAACTTGAACAGAACTAGAATAGAATTAGAGCAGAACAAAAGAATTGAACCTGTTTTCGAAATAAAATTGATCTTCTGCAGGCAAGGTCCTTAAGATAGTGTTTTTGATATTAATAAATAAAATAATCTTTTATCAATTTTCATTTATGAGCAATAATCTAAAGCGTTTGTATGTTTCTATGAATCTAAAGCGTTACTTTGTATGTTTGGAACACTTTTTCCTTCACAATTATTGCCATCATTAACTTTCAATTCTTTTTTCTTCGAAGTTTCTGTCAAAACTTTCCAAAACTGTCAACTAACAACAGAAGCAAGGAAAGAAAATACCAATAAAACCACTTTTTAACAAAACAATTGAAAATCAATTGAAATTTTCACACAAAGAACAAAAAGGATAACAGCTCCTGCCACCTCCAGCCAACGAACGGGCCTGAGATGTTAACCACTTGTGCTGTACACTTTAGGTGTGGGAGGGAGGCAGACATTTTGTTGTTGCAGGACTAAAGCCATAACAGCAAGGGAACTTCTGGATAGGAAGTGGAAAAGAGAATTGTCTTTGTTTTGTTCGGTTCTGTTCTGTTTTCGCAATTTTTGCACCATTTATAAAATTGTCAAGGGAATTTATTTATATTGTTGTTTTTTATCCTTTTCGATTTTTTCTTCCTTCATCGTGTCACACAATAATTTAAGTCTTTAGGGGGGGAATGGAAGGAGTCTTGGTGGAATGCGAATAGGAAGCATGTCTTAAATGTAAACAATAATAAGCGACAACAAATGTAAACAATACTAAAAGCTTTAGCAAATTTCTTACACAAGTCCTAGAAATCTCACAACAATATTTTTCCCTTCTTTTTTGCAAAATTAGAAAGAGCAAGGGAGTTAAGGATTGGCAGATAAGTAATGGAATCGATATGTATTGCTTGTTAAATGTATCGAACTTATAAGTGGGAAGTTAAACACTCTGTGTCTTTAATATCATAAGTGTTGGGGCAGGATGTGTTGGTAGTGGAGGAGAAACAACAAATATTTATATCCTTTAGATGTATTGATTTGTCTTAAAAGCATTGTTGTGGGAAATGTAAGAATATTTATTTTTTTTAAAGTAAACATTTATTCTCAAAGCGATTAATATTAGTTTCACTTTTTTTATAAGTCTGACTACATGCACTAAGTATTATAAATGTTCGGTCGTTGCTTTGTCTAAGAAAGACAAAGGCTAGTTAATGTTTAAGTCAATCAAATTTTGTCTGGTCTAAAATTAAATGAAAATTTAATAACTGAACTGAAATTAAAAATTTCTATATAATTCAGTTATAACCCTAGTTCTAGTGCTCCTCTAGTTCTGTTCTAGTTATGTTCTAGTTCTATTTCTAGTTCTGTTCTAGTTCTGTTTTAGTGCTGTTGTAGTTCAGTTCTTATTCTGTTCTAATTCCGTGTTATTCTGTTATATTCTAGTTCTGTCTTATTCTGTTATATTCTGTTCTATTCTAGTTCTTTTCTAGTTCTGTTCTACTCCTGTTCTAATTTTGTTCTAGTTCTGTTCTAGTTCTGTTCTAGTTCTGTTCTAGTTCCGTTCTAGTTCTGTTCTAATTCTGTTCTAGTTCTGTTCTAGTTCTTTTCTAGTTCTGTTCCAGTTATAGTTCTATTCTAGTTCTGTTCTAGTTATAGTTCTATTCTAGTTCTGTTCCAGTTCCGTTCTAATTCTGTTCTAGTTCTGTTCTAGTTCTGTACTACTTCTTTTCCAGTTCTGTTCTAGTTATGTTCTAGTTCTGTTCTAGTTATGTTCTAGTTCTGTTCTAGTTATAGTTCTATTCTAGTTCCGTTCTAGTTCTGTTCTAGTTCTGTTCTAGTTCTGTTCTAGTTCTGTTCTAGTTCTGTTCTAGTTCTGTTCTAGTTCTGTTCTAGTTCTGT
>NC_060953.1:11959864-11962636 GCF_022045245.1 Lucilia cuprina | reverse complement strand
GAACTGAACTAGAACTGAACTAGAACTGAACTAGAACTGAACTAGAACTGAACTAGAACTGAACTAGAACTGAACTAGAACTGAACTAGAACATAACTAGAACTGAACCAGATCTGAACCAGATCTGAACTAGAACTTAACTAGAACTGAACTAGAACTGAACTAGAACAGAGCTAGAACTGAACTAGAACTGAACTAGAATTGAACTAGAACTGAACTAGAACTAAACTAGAACTGAACTAGAACTGAACTAGAACTGAGCTAGAACAGAACTAAAACAGAACTAAAACAGAACTAGAACAGAACTAGAACAGAACTAGAACAAAACTAGAGCAGAACTAGAACAGAACTAGAACAGAACTAGAACAGAACTAGAACAGAACTAGAACAGAACTAGAACAGAACTAGAACAGAACTAGAACAGAACTAGAACAGAACTAGAACAGAACTAGAACAGAACTAGAACAGAACTAGAACAGAACTAGAACAGAACTAGAACAGAACTAGAACAGAACTAGAACAGAACTAGAACAGAACTAGAACAGAACTAGAACAGAACTAGAACAGAACTAGAACAGAACTAGAACAAAACTAGAAGAGAACTAGAACAGAACTAGAACAGAACAAGAACAGAACTAGAACAAAACTAGAACAGAACTAGAACAGAACTAGAACAGAACTAGAACAAAACTAGAACAGAACTAGAACAGAACTAGAACTAGAACTGAACTAGAACTGAACTAGAACTGAACTAGAACAGAACTGAACTAGAACTGAACTAGAACTGAACTAGAACTGAACTAGAACTGAACTAGAACTGAACTAGAACTGAACTAGAACAAACTAGAACTGAACTAGAACTGAACTAGAACTGAACTAGAACTGAACTAGAACTGAACTAGAACTGAACTAGAACTGAACTAGAACAGAACTAGAACTGAACTAGAACTGAACTAGAACTGAACTAGAACTGAACTAGAACTGAACTAGAACTAAACTAGAACTGAACTAGAACTAAACTAGAACTGATCTAGAACTGAACTAGAACTGAACTACAACTGAACTAGAACTGTACTACAACTGAACTAAAATTAAACAAGAACCGAATTAGATCAGAACTAGAACAAAACTAGAAGAGAACAGAACTATAATAGAACTAGAACTGATTTATAACATTTTTTTCCAATTTTTGTAAAAGCGAATTTTCAATATAAATTTGCTTTCAGAAGGGATTTTAGCGAACAGATTTAAAAGAAACTCATTTAGCCTTAGGCGTAGTACGTAAATCTTATTAAATTCTAATACAAGGAATATGTTTATGAAAGGAAAAACACTACAATTAAAATAATTTAGAAATAAGAATTGTAATTGAAAACAAAAAGGAAAACTACAGAATCGAACAATATGATAATGCTAATACTAAAAGGAATGTAGAAACTAAACCAAAAAAAAATAAAATCAACTAAAAAGGTGGAATTGAAAACTACAAGAAAAATTTCTGATTTTGTTAAAACACAAAATATTTAATAACAAATCAACTATTTAGATTTAAAACTACAAATTATGATGGGAAATATAATGAAAAAAATGATATTTGCCTTTTAAGATTGTATAAACAACAACATAATTATTCGATGCAGATGTGTTGCAAGGATGTTTTGTTTGCGTTTTTTTTTTAAAATGGATGTTGCAGTTTAGTTGGCTTCTTTAGAAAATTTGGTTTTTTTAGCAAAATTCTTTAGACGTTTTGTTTTATTAATTAATAATTTGTTAATTAATTAAATTGGCAGTAGATTTTGTTTGTTTGTTGTGTTTTTTTGTTTTTGTGTAAATTTGGTTTAATACGGGTGTGTGTGTGTATGTGTCATTTTTAAATCCTTTTTCATTATACATATAGAGATACAAAAACGATATTTGGCGTCAACAACAAATTGAGATTAGTATTAAACAAAATGTATGAAATATTATAGTGTTTAAATGTTACAATAAAATTATAAAAAATTAATATATTAACATAATAATGTCTTATAAGAATTGTTTAAAATATATATTTTAATTTAAAAAATAAAGATAATTTTTTAAATTATATTTAAGGAAACTTGAAAATGTAATAAATTTATTAAAAAAAATTTCTTTGTCAAATCAAAGATTTATTTGCTAAATATTTTTGAAAACTCCCTCTATTTACTTTAATATATATATAAAAGGCCCTTAAACGTTTTCTTTATTATATTAAGTATTTTTTTTAATTATAGGTACTGTTTGTTTTGTTCTTCATTTTAAAGGCAACTTAAAGTAAACCAAAACAAAAAAAGCATAAAATATTAAAAAAAAAAGAATGTATTTTTGTATATTTATAATAAATTCAAAGCATTATCAATTATTTTCATTTAATAAACTTTTTAACAATGAGCAAAATATGTTTATGTTTTAATTATCTTTTAATTTTACTACATTTAAGTAACATTTTTTGTTTAGCAATATGTATTTACTATAGTTTTTATATTAATATTTATAAATTTTAACTACAAAAAAAGTAGCGTTTATCATTTACGACTTTTAGTTTTATGAGGAATTAAAAAAAATGGAATTTTTTAAAATATGTTTAGTTATATAAAAGAGAAAAAGTCTATATCAACTCTGAACTATAACTGAACAAGAACTTAAACAGAACTGAACTAGAACTGAACTAGAACTGAACTAGAACTGAACTAGAACTGAACTAGAACTGAACTAGAACTGAACTAGAACTGAACTAGAACTGAACTAGAA
>NC_060953.1:11955724-11957399 GCF_022045245.1 Lucilia cuprina | reverse complement strand
AACTGAACTAGAACTGAACTAGAACTGAACTAGAACTGAACTAGAACTGAACTAGAACTGAACTAGAACTGAACTAGAACTGAACAAGAACTGAACTAGAACTAAACTGGAACTAAACTAGAAATGAACTATAACTGAGCGAGAACTAAACTAGAACAGAACTAGAACTGAACTTAAACTGAACTAGAACTAAACCAGAACAGAACTAGAACTGAAATTTTCTTCTGAAATTGTTTCTTTATCTTGAACATCTTTTTTAAAGAATTCTTAAAAAAGAAGTGTAGTTTTTCCTAAAATTTTTTAAATTATATTACGCAATCTCTGGCGTTACATAATATAAAATTTTCTTACAATTTTGAACAATTTTCTAATTAATATTCTTTAGGCAAATCGTTAATTTCATATTTACATGAATTTTTCCTACTAATATTTCTGTTTTTCTTTAACATTTTCTATTCATAATTAATTAAATATTCTTAAATCATATTTTTTTGTTAGTTTTATTCATTCTGTTCTTTTTGGGTAAAATTAACGCTAATAACACCATAAAATACAAGGAATATTGTGTTTTTGAACAGATCTGATTATGAATATTGAATATTATTAACCAATGAATAGCACGAAGAAGGTGGAGGAGTAGTAGTCTCCAATATACAGTATTTAACAACTGCACAATGTGTATTAGTGTCGCCAGTGATTTCCTATTCATATGTTGTAGAATCGAGGTATTTATTAGTTTTCCAAGAATATATTCTAAATCACTGACTTGTGTAGCAAGAACATGTGTGTCTCTTAGTCTGTCTGTCTGTCTGTCTGTCCGTCCGTATGTTTTAAAGAATAACAAAATTTGATTAGAATTTCAAATCGCTGGTGTATATTTTTAATAATTTCTTGTATAATTTTTGTGGTAAAAGATAATTATGCATAATTTGTGTGAGTTTTATGATGTTATTAGTTGAAGCACGTGTGTTTTGAAAATTTTAATATATTTTGGAAAAATCTCATAAAACTGTCATAATTTTCATAATTTATTGTAATTTATAACTGAGTTTTTTTTCTGTAATATTATTGGGGAATATTAAAAAAGAATAAAATTTTTTACTATGACGCCAAAATGAAAACCTTAGTTCCTGGTTTTTATATAGACTTACAGTAATAATTGGAGCCTTGTTATATTTCCAGACGTCTGCTTAAATCGAAGGTGGTCTGGTAGACTGGGATTTGACCTGAAACAAAAAGCCGAAATTGTTTTTAATATTTTTCTTAAAGAAATATTCCTTGGTATATTTTTAAAATAAACATTTACAAATTTTTGTTAAGAACGAAGTTTTCTATTATCTAAAGAAGAAATGAACTAGAACAAAACTAGAACAGAACTAGAACAGAATTAGAACAGAACTAGAACAGAACTAGAACAGAACTAGAACAGAACTAGAACAGAATTAGAACAGAACTAGAACAGAACTAGAACAGAACTAGAACAGAACTAGAACAGAACTAGAACAGAACTAGAACAGAACTAAAACAGAACTAGAACAGAAATAGAACTGAACTAGAACAAAACTATAACAGAACTAGAACAGAATTAGAACATAACTAGAACAGAACTAGAACAGAACTAGAACAGAACTAGAACAGAACTAGAACAGAACTAGAACAGTACTAGAACAGAACT
>NC_060953.1:11953357-11955624 GCF_022045245.1 Lucilia cuprina | reverse complement strand
TTCTAGTTCTGTTCTAGTTCTGTTCTAGTTCTGTTCTAGTTCTGTTCTAGTTCTGTTCTAGTTCTGTTCTAGTTCTATTCTAGTTCTGTTCTAGTTCTGTTCTAGTTCCGTTCTAGTTCTGTTCTAGTTCTGTTCTAGTTCTGTTCTAGTTCTGTTCTAATTCTGTTCTAGTTATACCCTACACCACTGTAGTGGGAAGGGTATTATACGTAAATATACATAAAAAATATTGGTCCAATACCCACCTTAAAGTATACCGATCGACTCAGAATCATTTTCTGAGTCGATTAAGACATGTCCGTCCGTCCGTCTGTCCGGCTGGCTGGCTGTCCATGTAAACCTTGTGCGCAAGGTACAGGCCGCAATTTTCAAGATAATTTGATGAAATTTAAACCAAGCATGTTTTTTGGCACAGGGACGAAGCCTATTGAAAATGGTTGAAATCGGTCCATTATTTCACCTAGCCCCCATACAACCGTACCATAATTACGTCAAATATTCTATTATCTCTCTAAAAATTGGCATAAATAAGTTTTACATAAGTATTTATGACACTGCAGATTTTCGTAAGGATCGGCCCTTATTTGACCCTAGCCCCCATACAAACCCCCCTTCAAAAAATGTCTTAAACGTCTAAAATTTACTTGTAACCATTTGTATCGTAATGAAACTCAACAAAACTAACTGATATTTAAAAATATATCCTTTTCCCAAATTTACCGAGGATCGGCCCAATTTGACCTATATAAAGCCTCATTTAGAAATTTTAGTTTTTTTTATCAATAAATTGCTTAAATATTTTGGAAAAATATTCAACATAAAAATTTCTTTATAAAAAGTAAAAATTTTAAAAATATACTCATGGTGTAGGGTATTATATGGTCGGCCATGCCCGACTATACTTTCCTACTTGTTCTGTTCTAGTTCTGTTCTAGTTCTGTTCTAGTTCTGTTCTAGTTTTTCCTATTTTCTTTCACACACACAGTTTTCATAATAACCTGATAATCATATCCCTTAACACAATAGTAACCCAAGGCTAAATTTAATTGAAATCCGTATCGAAATTAAACTGACTGCCTACAAACCCCAAAGGCTGAAAAACTAAAACTCAAAATAAATATTTACGGAGATTTTTAACCAAACGCCCACAGATAAATGAAGCAATTCCAAATGCAGGAGAATGTGAATGTTTATATAAGAATTTTCTCAAATCAATCAAAATGAATTTTCATTCATTTCGATATTAAGGAAAAGGGTTCTTACTACAGTAATTGCAATTTTAACAAAATAATACAACAAAAAAATCAAATCTTTTGCTTACTTACACGCATACAGAGAGATATAGAAAGGGATAAAGAGAGTGTATGTGTGTTTATTTAAAATGTTTGCATTTGTTGGTGTGTCTGTTCTCGTATTGTGTAAATGAATCCATCTAATCAAATATCCTTAAGGATATTTTTCTTGTAAATAAACTCAAAAAGTGTTATATTTTGATAAGGCAAATACGTAAAAGGGTTTTCTCTTACTTTTACTCTTCTCTTTAGCATTTAAACCAATAAATGCCTTAAAGACATATTCGATTTTTATTTATTTTACTGCATTTCAATTTGTTTAAGTATTTATAACTTTTCTTTAACATATTGTGATTTTATATCAAACCATTTGTCCTGTCTGTCTTTCTAACAGGCTGCTAGTCCTTTTGTCTAAATGTTATTTCTTGTTTATTTTAAATATTTCCAATTTTATTTTCATATTTGTGTCGACCAAATGAATCTTTTTTCAGATAGCAAGTTCATCAAATCAATTTTTGGTTTTATGGTTTATGTTGAGATTTCCTTACTGGTTTCTTGTTTTTTCTATTTTTGTGAATTATTTTTATTTGTTTTTTGTATTTTAGGATTTTGTGGTTATATGAGATGAAATTACAATTTATATAAAAGAATTTTACTTGTTATTGCAATATGTTATTGCAGAATTTTACCTAAAGTTGTTTAGAAAATGTAAATTAAAATGTGGTTTGTTATAAACTAAAAATTCGATTTTTAATATTTAGATATTCACAAAATAAGACTAGAGCAGTTTTTTAATGAAATTACGCAAATAGAACAGAACCAAAACAGAACTAAAACAGAACTAGAACTAGAACAGAACTAGAACATAACTAGAACAGAACTAGAACAGAACTAGAACAGAACTAGAACAGAACTAGAACAGAACTAGGACAGAACTAGGACAGAACTAGAACAGAACTAGAACAGAACTAGAAC
>NC_060953.1:11950239-11953257 GCF_022045245.1 Lucilia cuprina | reverse complement strand
CTATCTATCTATCTATCTATCTATCTATCTATCTATCTATCTATCTATCTATCTATCTATATATCTATCTATCTATCTATCTATCTATCTATCTATCTATATATATATATCTATCTGTCTGTCTATCTATCCATCTATCTATCTATCTATCTATCTATCCACTGATATAAGAGTCTGCTTTGTAACCTTAGGGCCCCTCACAAGTCTTCTAATACCACATTTTAAATGTCCCCTACCATTTCATTAAAGTAATGTAAAAAATCTGCACATATGCAAACAACAACCAACTGTCAAAGGACATTTCAAGGCAAATACGAATAAAATACACAAAAACTGGATTTTAAAGGTGACGACTAGTAAAAGAGCAAATAGCAACAATGAAGGCTGTCTTTCAGAATCAATGAACAAACGAAATCTAAATCCATCAACAAACGCGAGACCTAAAAACGGGGGATGAAAAGGATACAAAATCCAAATATTTGTAAAGAGAAATATAGTTTGACAGCGCACGTGAATGGTTGGACAAAATGTTTCGACAGAAAAATGTCTGTGTTAAAGTGTAAGTGACACATGTTCTTGTGTTACTATGTATTCATACATATCTTGTTCTCTACACTCATACATGTATATGTCCTTATTTTTCGGACAAGTGTCAAGTTGTTTGAAATACCTCTTTAATTTATTTCTTTGTCCGCTTATAGCCCAGCAAATTTGTAAATTTGTATTTTTTTTCGCATTTAACGCCAATTTTAAAGTAAAAAGGATTATATCGAAAAATGGCTTCATTGTTTGTTGTCTTTTTGTCTATTTGCTGCCACAAAAGGCCAGTGATTTTTCTAATTTTTGTAGTGAAAAAGGATTAAAATTAATACAAAATAAAGAGAATTTCATTCTGTTGTTTGTTTGCATGTGCAATTTTTCAAATGTTTGTTATGAATGCCTGAAAAATTAGTGAAATGAGATTAATAACTGAAATTTGATTAGGTTTTTTTTTGTTGGTGCAGAGGAAAAAAGGCTTGAATGGAATTAACAGGTCCTCAAATTGAAAGGCGTTTAATAAAGTGAAACATAAAGGAAGGATTAAAAGAGATGGTCGGTGCACAAAATTAGTTAAGGAAGGATTTAAAAATGGAAGAAGTTGAGAAGTGTTAAAATGTATTGAAATATTTCAGAGATAACTGTATTCAAATTTGCAATGAAAAGAATATTCATACTAATATTTGAAAGCTTCCAGGAAAAGATGAGTCATAGTAAAAATCTTTTTGATGTGGTTTACCATATTGTACGATTCCGTACAATATGCAGTTCTCTGCTTTGAACTAGAAGAAAAATATAACTGAAATAGAACTGGATAAAATGTGTATTGGAACTGAACTAGAACTGAACTAGAACTGAACTAGAACTGAACTACAACTGCACTAGAACTGAACTAGAACTGAACTAGAACTGAACTAGAACTGAACTAGAACTGAACTAGAACTGAACTAGAACTTAACTAGAACTTAACTAAAACTGAAATAAAACTGAACTAGAACTGAAATGGAACTAACGAACTATATCTTTCTATTATTTTACTTTATTTTGATAAAAGTAGCGAGGCACCCCGGGCCATTATTTCATTTAAATTTAATCTTGAATAGTCTTTAATACACAAATTATCCAAAATTCAATATAAAATTATTGCTAAATAAAATTCTCAACCATATGCTAAAAAATAAAATCTAAAATTTGATTGCTTTTCAATTTTCATTTCACCCACTTTTCTCTTATTGGAAAATTGAAAAAATAAAATTGGTTTGGTCTACATTTTCATTTGAATTGTAATTTATACTGAAACAATTACTGAAGCTCAATTAAATTGTTATAGATTTCAAGTTGTTGTTATTGTTGTAGCTGGAACCCAGCTACGCCAACAACAACAACATTTCTAATAGCTTAAGCAAGAACAAAAACAACAATGTTGAGAACAATTGACACAAATCCCTACAAAAAAAATTACAAAAACAATAAGAATGTTAACGTCACACAAGGACTTTTGGCAAACATCAACACACACATACACACAACATTTACAGAATAACAAAAACAAACATAAACTACAGGGGCATGTAGCAAGAAATCCTTAGTACTTAAATGCAAACATGTTAAACACATGTTGCCTCATTTAAAAACCAAACGAAAGAAAATTTTCACATTTTTACTACTCGTATATGTACGTATGTATGTTTAAATATGTTTGAATGTATATCCTTGTTGTTGTTGTTTTTAGGGGAAAAAAGCCCATTAAAAGTAAAATCAGGTTAACAACCCAAATGAAGAAGTTGTAGCAGCATCAACTTTATTACAAGATGAAATTGTAGCTGAAAATTGTTGTTGTGCAAATATTGTTACATTAAAGGATTTTAAAGGATATTTTATGTTGTCGTAGTTAATGTCTGATATGTGTGTATGTGAGTAGGAAAGTACTTTGCAAAAAGTGGAAAATCGAAACATATTTGTTAAAGTATTAAAGTAAACAACTACAACAACTATATAGAAGTATTTAAAACGCAAAGAAATACATTAATTTGTTTAACGTTCATAGTGAGGTTTAGGGTGTTGGGGGTTGAGGTAGGAAATGGTTTAATCACTGTTACCAAAGTATAGTTAAAACAACAACAAAGTGTTATTTGACCAGTAGCATGGTAAAAAGTACACTTATAGAAAAAACTAGACAAGTTCTAGTTCAGTTTTAGTTACGATCTAGTTCAGTTCTATTTCAGTTCTAGTTCAGTTCTAGTTACGTTCTAGTTCAGTTTTAGTTCAGTTCTATTTCAGTTCTAGTTCAGTTTTAGTTCAGTTCTAGTTCAGTTCTAGTTCAGTTCTATTTCAGTTCTAGTTCAGTTCTAGTTTCAGATCTAGTTTCAGTTTTAGTTCAGTTCTAGTTCAGTTCTAGTTCAGTTCTAGTTCAGTTCTAGTTCAGTTCTAGTTCAGATCTAGTTCAGTTCAAGTTCAGTTCTAGTTCAGTTCTAGTTCAGT
>NC_060953.1:11947822-11950139 GCF_022045245.1 Lucilia cuprina | reverse complement strand
TAGACTAGACTATAGACTAGACTATAGACTAGACTATAGACTAGACTATAGACTAGACTATAGACTAGACTATAGACTAGACTATAGACTAGATTATTGACTAGACTAGACAATAGACTAGACTATAGACTTGACTATAGACTAGACTAGATTATAGACTAGACTGTAGACCAGACTATAGACTAGACTATAGACTAGACTATAGACTAGACTATAAACTAGATTATAGACTAGACTATAGACTAGACTATATACTAGACTATAAACTAGATTATAGACTAGACTATAGACTAGACTATAAACTAGATTATAGACTAGACTATAGACTAGACTATATACTAGACTATCAACTAGACTATATACTAGACTATATACTAGACTATAGACTATACTATAGACTGAACTATAGACTAGACTGTAGACTAGACTGGACTATAGACTAAACTATAGACTAGATTATAGACAAACTTATACATATTTATATAACCCTCTTATGAAGGTGAAGGTATAAAAATATATATTGTTTTCGTTAAAAATTGTATTTTTCATAAAAAAATTAATTTTTAATTAAAAATTATATTTTCATAACAAATTTAATATTTTCACTTATTTAAAAAAAAAAAAAACTTAAATTTTTGCTTTAATATCAAATCTAATAACGAAAGAGCACACATTGATGTAAATTTCCAATTTGTTGTTTGTAATTCTTGAATACGTTTTCGTTTGCAAAATAGTACTTAAGCTTCGTATTCGTACAGAAACAACAGCAGCAACGTTAAAGGTTCACAATGCAATCAATACATGAAAAAATGAGAAGCGAATAGTAAGCATTTGTTATATTTTTAAGAGTTTTATTACGAAAGCTTATATTGAATATAAATTTGTTAAAGTTTTTCACACAAAAGTTAAACATATTATATATCAATGGATAGGTAATTGTGTCTAGTATTCAAATATTATAAGATTTTTAAAAAATTCTAACACTTTTGGGGTTTAAAATTGGTTTGAGTTTAATTTAAAAATACTTGTTTTACTATTTCATTTTTATTTTTAACAATTTTTTGAATGATTTTCTAAATGGAAGATAGAGAAGAAAAAGGTGTATAGCGATTTCAAAATACTACTAATCAGTAGTCAGATATTTGGGAAAAGTTCTAGATTCCTGTCATGATTACACAACTAAACTCTAAATTTAAATGTTTAAAAATATTGTACATCATTTTTGTACAACCAAATGAAATCAGTCTATTTTCTTCTCCAGATTCCCAAAATCTCTTTCCTGTATACTTTTACATTTTCCCAATATAATTTCTCTACTCCTTCGACCTCAAAATATTCTAATCACTTTAAATGACTCAATTATGAAACATTTAACAAAAACAAAACACACAACAGAAAAAAACATTAAAATTATGCACACATTTAGACTCACTCCCCACCACTACCTTTACACATATGCGAAATTCCCTATAATTTAGAAACTTGACAATGTTTGAAAGGAAAGCAAAATAAACAACCTTAACGATACAGCCAAACAATGCCAAAATAAGGCAACGTTTTTTATAACAAAAAAATAAATATGGCAAAAATAATTTTATGAAATTTACATAACATACACAAACAAAAAAACAACAACCTTAACATAACCAAAAAAATACAACAATAATAAACATTTACATATATTAAAGACTAAAAGCACTTATGTTGTTTAAGTATATGTGTATGTATGTTTGATGAGGTAGTGGCAGTAGTAGAAACTCCCACACCCACCAAACAACCGGGATTGAATGAATAGAGTAACATACATATGAGTAAACAAATTTACACAACCGAAACTGATAATACATACAAACATTGATAAACATTTTTTGGAGGAGGAGGACAAAACGGGGCTAAACGACATCAACAACAGGAATAAAAATATACAAGAATAAATGGTCATGGTTTGTAACAGGATCGGCCGTGTCGACATTTCAGAGATACTTTTCATATAAACTTTGGTATAGACTAAATCATAGCCCAGACTATAGAATAGACTATGAACTAGACTGAAAAAAGTAGACAACAGACTAGACTACAGACAAGACTATAGACTAGACTATAGACTAGACCATAGACTATACTATAGTCTAGACTATAGACTTGACCATAGACTATACTGTAGACTAGACCATACACTAGACCATAGACTAGACTATAGACTGTACATTAGACTCGACTATAGACTAGACTATAGAATAGACTATAGACTAGACTATAGACTAGACTATAGACTAGACTATAGACTAGACTATAGACTAGACTATAGACTAGACTA
>NC_060953.1:11945819-11947722 GCF_022045245.1 Lucilia cuprina | reverse complement strand
CTAGTCTATAGTCTAGTCTATAGTCTAGTCTATAGTCTAGTCTATAGTCTAGTCTATAGTCTAGTTTATAGTCTAGTCTATAGTCTAGTTTATAGTCTAGTCTATAGTTTAGTCTATAGTCTAGTCTATAGTCTAGTCTATAGTCTAGTCTACAGTCAAGTCTATATTCTATTTTATAGCCTAGTCTATAGTCTAGTCCATAATTTATTCTATAGTTAAGTCTATATCCTTGTCTTTGGTCTAGTCTGTAGTCTAGTTATATTCTAGTCTATGATCTAGTCTATAGTCTAGTCTATAGTCTAGTCTATAGTCTAGTCTATAGTCTAGTCTATAGTCTAGTCTATAGTCTAGTCTATAGTCTAGTCTATAGTCTAGTCTATAGTCTAGTCTATAGTCTAGTCTATTGTCTACTCTATTATGTGGTCTTTTTTATAATCTAGTCTGTAGTCTAATCTATATTCTAGTCTAGTCTGTGGTATTTTTTTTAGTCTTGGCTATAGGAGTGTCTATAGTCTAGTCTATAGTCTTTTCTTTAGTCTAGGCTATAGTAGTGCCTATAGTCTAGTCTTCAGTTTATTCTATATTCTAGTCTATGGTTTAGTCTACAACGATTTATTTGTAGTCTCCATTTGTCCTTATAAAACAATTACAAATTTTCGAAAATTTGAAAATACGTTCACGACAAAATATCCTTTAACTTTCAAAATGACCTTTTGTGCTCAAATATTTAAAACAATTAACCAACTGTAATGTAATTTCAAACTGTCCAGAAAACTTAAAATAGCCGCAATAAAACAATATGGAAAAAGGGTGTTGCTATAACTGTATAAAAACCACTCTCTGACATATCCTTTATTATTTCATTTTCTAACCAAATTCCACAAAATTTAATCTATTTTCACACCATTTAATCTTGTCAGAGCGAAAGGATTTCTTTTTGAACGAATAATTAATCAAATTATTGAAAAAATTTACGACGACAATAAGTAAAGAACAATATAGAGAATGAAAAAAAAAAAGAAATTCGCATAAAATTAGATTAAACACACACCCACTGTAGGGGAAAAAAGGACATATACAAAGGAGTCAACAGTAAATGGTTGTTAATAGAGGGATATATACAATCACCCAACCAACAGCTGTTAAAGTGTTAAACCCTAGACTCCTACAAACAAAAAACGAGTTAAGGCAAAGTAACCAGGACATGATCCCTATTTTCTCTTTACACACGCACACATACATGTATTTTTGTATATAAATACTGCTCTGTATAAAACAATTATGCAGACGATTAAACACGCCAAACAAGATTGAAAAAAAATCTTTGAACAACGTAGTTTTTTTTTGCTCATGATGCTATTGTGTTAAGTAAAAGGACAATAAGCAAACCTACACTTACACATAAGGGAAATTGAGACTGAGTTAACAGAGAAAAGTAATAATAATAGGAAAGGATCCGAATGAAACAATTTTATATTCAATGGAGCTAAAAACCATTTGACACAAAAACCGCATAAAAATAAAGAAAAAAAAAATAAAGCAAAACATAAAAGGATAACGCTAACAACAACATCAGCAACAAATAATAAAAGAAATGAAAGGATAACGAGCAGTCAGGACAGCAGCAACAACAAAATTGAGCAAAAGACTAATGTTTTGAAAACTTTTATCAGCTGCAAACCAGTTAACACGACAATTGTTAACTGTGTGGACTGGAGTGTAGTGTATCAACTGGATTTCCTAGAATAAAAGATACAACAGCCAAATGGAGAAAAAAAGAGGATATTGAACTTAAATAGCGCACAGTGGTATAGGAAAAAAAAAAGAGGGAAATAATTCGGTAACTTCTAAACGGTTAATCCGATTTTAATGAAATTTGGTATGCACAAAAAGGAGGTGTTGT
>NC_060953.1:11943998-11945719 GCF_022045245.1 Lucilia cuprina | reverse complement strand
TCTAGTTCTGTTCTAGTTCTGTTCTAGTTCTGTTCTAGTTCTGTTCTAGTTCTGTTCTAATTCTGTTCTAGTTCTGTTCTAGTTCTGTTCTAGATCTGTTCTAGTTCTATTCTAGTTCTGTACTAGTTCTTTTCTAGTTCTGTTCTAGTTCTGTTCTAGTTCTCTTCAGTTCTAGTTCAGTTCTAGTTCAGTTCTAGTTCAGTTCTAGTTCAGTTCTAGTTCAGTTCTAGTTCAGTTCTAGTTCAGTTCTAGTTCAGTTCTAGTTCATTTCTAGTTCAGTTCTAGTTCAGTTCTAGTTCAGTTCTAGTTCAGTTCTAGTTCAGTTCTAGTTCAGTTCTAGTTAAGTTCTAGTTGAGTTCTAGTTAAGTTCTAGTTCAGTTCTAGTTCAGTTCTAGTTCAGTTCTAGTTCAGTTCTAGTTCGAGTTTAGTTCAAGTTTAATTTGAGTTTAGTTCAAGTTTAGTTCGATTTCAGTTCAAGTTCAGTTCAAGTTTAAGTTCGATTTTAGTTTGAGTTTGGTTCTAGTTCTGTTCTATAATCCGGACTATAGTCTTTTTAAATTTATTACATTTCAGGTATTTTTTGGAACCTTAAAGACGAAATTTATAAAACGTATATATTTTGCTTATTTATACAGTCCTTACAAAATTAAATTCCAATGACAAACCAAATTGAAAGAAAGACAGGCAAAAAGGTCTTCTAAAAGGATATACAAAAAGAAAAATGGTCTTACAAGTGATTAAATAGGGTTATTTAGAAAAAAGAAAAGATAAAAATAATAAAAATATTTCTTAACTAAACCTGAAAATATTTTAAATATTTGAGTGTGACCTTGTCTTGGAATAGCAATTTGAAAAGGTTAATAAATACTTGTCCCTATAATTAAAAAAGCAACCTTGATCCTTTAGATTTCATTTATTTATCAATTGTCCACAACCTGAGGACAGGAAATGGGGAACTGGTTAACCTTTCCATAATGACCAGAGATTATTTAGAGTGGTTTTGTTATTATAATAGACTCTTAGCTTGTTTTTTTTTTGATTTTTTTTAATAAACCATGAAAGTGTTTTAAACTCAAATTGACCTTGTGTGTGTTTAGCTAAAACGGAGTTTACTAGGTCTATATGGTACAACACAAATTGACCTTGTTGTGTAACACACTGAAAAATATCCTTGAGTTTTTGTTGTTCTATAACAGAAGGACGCTGTGTTAACGATGATGTGATGTTTTATATACGCTCAAGGTTGTTTCTTGTAAGTTGATTTCTTTTTGTTAAAATTCTTTTGCAAAAAAGGAAGTCCCGTTTTTGGCTAAATGGTTATGGGGTTTTACGTGAGATTTTAAATTTAATGAAAGATTACATGAATAATTATCACACATTAACACTTCTTTTCACTTGACAGATGATAATATTTGGGAAAACTTTTATTTCCTTAAAAGTCCTTGAAGATTTAAGAATGTATAGAAAATTGTCTTTCATAATATTTGACTAGAACAGAAATAGAACAAGAACAGAAGTAGAATAGAACAAGAACGAAACTATAACAGAACTAGAAGGAACTAGAACAGAACTAGAACTAAAACAGAACTAGAACATAACTAGAACAGAACTACAACAGAACTAGAACAGAACTAGAACAGAACTAGAACAGAACTAGAACAGAAATAGAACAGAAATAGAACAGAACTAGAACAGAACTAGAACAGAACTAGAACAGAACT
>NC_060953.1:11934502-11943898 GCF_022045245.1 Lucilia cuprina | reverse complement strand
AGATAGATAGATAGATAGATAGATAGATAGATAGATAGATAGATAGATAGATAGATAGATAGATAGATAGATAGATAGATAGATAGATAGTTAGATGGATAGATGGATGGATAAATGGATGGATAGATGGATGGATAGAAAGATAGATAGTTAGATAGATAGTTAGATAGTTAGATAGTTAGATAGATAGATAGATAGATAGATAGATAGATAGATAGATAGATAGATAGAGGGATAGGTAGATAGATAGATAGATAGATAGATAGATAGATAGATAGACAGATAGATAGATAGATAGATAGATAGATAGATAGATAGATAGATAGATAGATAGATAGATAGATAAATAGATATATAGATACAAACACACGAACCTCCTACTCTTTTACCTTTGCCTACTGTAGCTAAAATTCAACCAAACTAAAAAAAAATTACCATACAATGGTCCCTCGACCCTTTGTCCTTTCTCTCAGTCACCAAAAAAAAAATAGTGACAAATTGTTGAAAACATTTTTATTTTCTGCTTATTTTTGCACAAAAATTTTCGCCGTTTATTTGTTTGTATATTTTTCAATTTTAAAGGGCTTTTAACTGTATTTAAGCCATTAAATAAATTTAACAACAAGCTGTTTTTGAAATATGCAATTTGGTTTTTATTTACACGGAAAACAAAACAAAATCCTCTGCAAAAACAGCAACAACAACAACTATAGTTTATAGATATTTTCCTGCAACATTGTTATTGCATAAAATTTTATGATTGTTGTTTTATTGCCAGCAAATTTCCTGTCAAATTGTATACAATGTCGTCCTAGCAAACACTGCAGCAGCAATAATAATTTTCGTGCAACAAATCGGTGCCATGCAAAAATTGTTCAACATAACAAACGATTTGTTATAAATAAATAAATAAAAAACAACTGTAAAAATATATTTTTATTGATATCCTGTTGCAGGCAGTGGAAAAAATTAAGTTTTTGAAACTAAAGTTAAATGGAAAAACAAAATACAATCATTTAAAAAAATTTTAAATAAGTTCCAAATTGAGTTCTTTAATAGATTGTTGTAGTTCTGTTGTAATTCTGTTATAGTTCTGTTAAAGTTCTGTTGTAGTGCTGTTTTTCTTCTAGTTTTGTTCTTGTTCTGTTCCAGTTTTGTTCAAGTTCTGTTCAAGATCTGTTCTAGATCAGTTCTGGTTTTTTCTATAGTTCTGTTCTAGTTCTCTTCTAGTTCTGTTCTACTTCTGTTTTAGTTCTGTTCTAGTTCTGTTCTAGTTCTGTTCTACTTCTGTTTAAGTTCTGTTCTAGTTCTGTTCTAGTTCTTTTCTAGTTCTGTTCTAGTTCTGTTCTAGTTCTGTTCTAGTTCTGTTCTAGTTCTGTTCTAGTTCTGTTCTAGTTCTGTTCTAGTTCTGTTCTAGTTCTGTTCTAGTTCTGTTCTAGTTCTGTTCTAGTTCTGCTCTAGTTCTGTTCTAGTTCTGTTCTAGTTTTGTTCTAGTTTTGTTCTAGTTTTGTTCTAGTTCTGTTCTAGTTCTGTTCTAGTTCTGTTCTAGTTCTGTTTTAGTTCTGTCCTAGTTCTTTTCTAGTTCTGTTCAAGTTCTGTTCTAGTTCTGGTCTAGTTCTGTCCTAGTTCTGTTCTAGTTCTGTTCTAGTTCTGTTCTAGTTCTGTTCTAGTTCTGTTCTAGTTCTGTTCTAGTTCTGTTCTAGTTCTGTTCTAGTTCTTTTCCAGTTCTGTTCTAATTCTGTTCTAGTTCTTTTCTAGTTCTTTTCTAGTTCTGTTCTAGTTTTGTTCTAGTTCTGTTCTAGTTCTGTTCTAGTTATGTTCTAGTTCTGTTCTAGTTCTGTTCTAGTTCTGTTCTAGTTCTAGTTCTGTTCTAGTTCTGTTCTAGTTCTAGTTCTGTTCTAGTTCTGTTCTAGTTCTGTTCTAGTTCTGTCCTAGTTCTGTTCTAGTTCTGTTCTAGTTCTGTTCTAGTTCTGTCCTAGTTCTGTCCTGATTCTGTTCTAGTTCTGTTCTAGTTCTGTTCTAGTTCTGTTCTAGATCTGTTCTAGTTCTGTTTTAGTTCTGTTTTAGTTCTGTTCTAGTTCTGTTCTAGTTCTGTTCTAGTTCTTTTCTAGTTCTGTTTTAATTCTGTTCTAGTTCTGTTCTAGTTCTGTTCTAGTTATGTTCTAGTTCTGTTCTAGTTCTGTTCTAGTTCTGTTCTAGTTCTGTTCTAGTTCTGTTCTAGTTATGTTCTAGTTCTGTTCTAGTTCTGTTCTAGTTCTGTTCTAGTTTTGTTCTAGTTCTGTTCTAGTTCTGTTCTAGTTTTTTTCTAGTTTTGTTCTAATTCTGTTCTAGTTCTGTTCTAGTTATGTTCTAGTTCTGTTCTAGTTCTGTTCTAGTTCTGTTCTAGTTCTGTTCTAGTTGTGTTCTAGTTATGTTCTAGTTCTGTTCTAGTTCTGTTCTAGTTCTGTTCTAGTTCTGTTCTAGTTCTGTTCTAGTTCTGTTCTAGTTCTGTTCTAGTTTTGTTCTAGTTCTGTTCTAGTTCTGTTCTAGTTTTTTTCTAGTTTTGTTCTAATTCTGTTCTAGTTCTGTTCTAGATCTGTTCTAGTTCTGTTCTAGTTTTGTTCTAATTCTGTACTAGTTTTTTTAGATTTCCACCAGTTGTTTTCTAGTTCTCTTCTAGTTCCGTTCTAGCTCTGTTCTTGTTATAGTCTAGTTCCGTTCAAGTTCTGTTCAATTTCTCTTTTAGTTCGGTTCTAGTTCTGTTCAAGTTCTGTTCTAGTTGTGTTTTAGTTCTGTTCTAGTACTGTTCAAGTTTTTCTGTTTTAGTTCGGTACTATTCTAGTTTTGTTCTAGTTCTATTTTTGTTTTAGTTCTGTTCAATTGTAGTTCTGAACATATTTAATAGAAGTATCTTTGTTAAATGAATCCTTATTTAATTTCAAAACCATTGATAATATTTTATCCCTAAACTGTCAAAGATTTATTATGCTACTCCCTAAATTTTAATTTAAACTCCCTCCCAAAACCCTTTTCCTATTAAACCATCAAAATAAAATCTGATACTAAAACTATATGAAATATTTCTTAAAAATTCCTAACATAACTTTAAGATACACCTACCATAACTAAATTCTACTAAACAGATTAAACAAAAATTGTCCCATACAATAATTTAACATATGTTTAGTTAGGGAAAACCACAAAGAGATACGACAGGATATAATGACATGTCTTGGCAGAGTATGGTATGGTAATCATATAGCACACAAATCAAATCAAAAGGCGTTGTCAAAATTATCACTGTATAAATATCTAGGAAGAACCGACAAAACATAAAAAGAAATAAAACAAGAAATTTAAAATATAATGAAAAAAATCCTTAAAGGAAACACCCAGTTTTTTTCTTGCTGCCAACAAGACATTACAACGAAGTCTTTAAGGGAATAAATACCCATAAAGTTACAACCATTTGGTTGCCTTTAAGGGAAATTTACATAGCAGGAATACACTTGTTTCTTTAGTTATATGATTTGGAAGACTGTCTCTAGTTAGTTGACCGGAAATTTGAGTTTTGTATTTTAGTGTTTTAAAGGAAACATTTGCAATTAGAAGACAAAGGATTGCATGTCATATGATCATATATGAATGTGTTATGGAAATTATGTTTTTGTGAGCGAGGGGGGGGTGAAGGGAATGTGCTGTTGGGGAAGGGTTGTTAAAATCAATGGACCTTCTATGGATACAAAATAAATGATTTTATTTCATATTTTTTGCAATACAAGTTAAAGGGGGTGGGTGTACTGTAATGTAAAAGAATGCAATCAAATTACTCAGTTGAAACATAATTCATTCTAGAATAGATATGAAACATATGAGAAGGAATAGCATAGACTATGGACTACATAATGGTTATCATTACATTCTGAACTAAAAAGATTACAGTCCAGTATTAAGCCCATAACATAGATCATAGACTGACCAATATATCTCTTTAAAACTCAAAATAATTTTAAAATATTTTTTATCTAAATAAAATATATATAAAAAAAAATTAATCAAAACACTAAATTTTCTTATAAAAATTCAACAATATCTATTTATATTTAAATACCCTGAAAAATCTCCTTTCCAATGATATATAATATGTCTGTATTATATGTTTAAAAACTTAATAAAAAATATGTTTAAAATACTTAATAAAAATCATTAACAGTAAACTAAACTTACCAGTGCTTACTATATACTTCTCACTATTTTTAGTACCCACGTAATAAGCTTAATACAATAAAACTTTCGCGTGTATTTGTTGTATTTGTTAAAGTGTACATTTGTGTCTCTTTCTTAAGTACTATCTTGTTAACGAGAGAGAACGACTTAGTAAACGATGAACACATTGGACAATGTGTACTTCTTCGTTGACAAACTTAATACTTTAAGCAAAAATTGAGTTTTTGAATAAACATTATTTTTATTACTATACTATAAACTACACTTTAACTAGACTATAGACAACACTAGACTAAACAACATACTATAGACTAGACTATAGATTAGACTATAGACTACACTATAAACTAGACTCTTGAGTATACTATAGACAAGATTTTACTTTAGACAAGGCTAAACAATAGACTGCACTATATATTATACTACAGACTAGACTATAGACTAGACTATAAATTAGACTATAGACTAGACTATAAACTAGAATATAGACTTAACAATATACTATAGACTAGAGTATAGACTAGACAATTGATTAGAATATAGACCTGACTATAGAATGGACTATAGACTAGATTAAAGACTAGACTATAGATTTGATTATAGACTAGACTATAGACCATACTATAAAGACTAGACTATAGACTAAACTATAGAATAGACTAGACTATAGACTAGACTATAGAATAGAATATAGACTAGACTATAGACTAGACTATAGACTAGACAATAGACTAGGCTATAGACTAGGCTATAGACTAGACTATAGACTAGACTATAGACTAGAATATAGACTAGAATATAGACTAGACTATAGACTAGACTATTGACTAGACTATAGACTAGACTATAGACTAGACTATAGACTAGACTATAGTCTAGACTATAGACTAGACTATAGACTAGACTTTAGACTAGACTATACACTAGACTATAGACTAGACTATAGACTAGACTATAGACTAGACTATAGACTAGACTATAGACTAGACTATAGACTAGACTATAGACTAGACTATAGACTAGACTATAGACTAGACTATAGACTAGACTATTGACTAGACCATAGACTAGACTATATACTAGACTATAGACTATACTATAGACAGTTCTAGTTCAGTTCAGTTCTAATTCTGTTCTAGTTCAGTTCTAATTCTGTTGTAGTTCAGTTCTAGTTCAGTTCTAGTTCAGTTCTAGTTCAGTTCTAGTTCAGTTCTAGTTCAGTTCTAGTTCAGTTCTAGTTCAGTTCTAGTTCAGTTCTAGTTCAGTTCTAGTTCAGTTCTAGTTCAGTTCTAGTTCAGTTCTAGTTCAGTTCTAGTTCAGTTCTAGTTCAGTTCTAGTTCAGTTCTAGTTCAGTTCTAGTTCAGTTCTAGTTCAGTTCTAGTTCAGTTCTAGTTCAGTTCTAGTTCAGTTCTAGTTCAGTTCTAGTTCTAGTTCTAGTTCAGTTCTAGTTCAGTTCTAGTTCAGTTCTAGTTCAGTTCTAGTTCAGTTCTAGTTCAGTTCTAGTTCAGTTCTAGTTCATTTTTAATACTAGTTCAGTCTACAAAGTCAATTTTATATAAAGTTTTTCTAGTTCAGACTATAGACATTATAGAAATAAATTCTTTTAATTCCCTTTCTATTTTTTTGGTTTCATCATGCCAAGCAAAATGTGTAATTTAAACTGTGGTCAGTTCTGTGGTAAATTTAAACATTTTTATGGTTGCCACATGAAAGCCATGTAAGTAGAGTAGAAAAAAACTCCTAACAAAGTTTTAACCCCCACTACGATAATACCATAACATGTATGTCTCCATGCTTAGGGTGTTGCAAATTGTTTCTGGGTTTTTATTTTCAAAAACATTTAATATTTTTACTTAATAAAAATTGTAAAAATATAAGTTTACATAAGGATTTTAAAAGACATAAACACGCCTTGATTTGTAAAATAATTTATGGATATATTATAAAAATTACACAATTTCTTTTCGATCCTTAAGAAACCTTAAAACTATTTAAATAAATTTAAATATTCCTCCTTAAAGCAAGTCCTTCATAGGTTTTAAATTTCTTAATAAAAATTTCTAAATATTGAGAAAATATTTCAAACATGCATGTACTCAGTTATGGTTGAATTGCATAAGTGTCATTTTATATGCAGCAAAGCATAACATATCAAATGTCACTTTGACAGCTTCTGACTTGTGCTAATGAGTTTAACACATACAAAATCTCACACATATGCAACAGCACTTGTACTTGCAGCTCTCTTTATTATTTAAGAGGGCATTAACGACTTTAAAAAAAAGAAAGAAAAACTAAAACGAAATTTTTCTGAAGTGCAAAAACTAAAGTGTTTGCTTGAGAGTTTTCTGTTTCTATTTGACATATTTTGAGAGTTTTCCTCTATATTTAGTTTTTGTAAATGTGTTAAGTGTTGCAGAGTAGAGGAGCGAAAAAAAAACTTTAAATATTAATATTTATGATAAACACACATGTGTGTCACACTTGTCACTTCTCGTGGGTTTTTTTTTGTATCACTCGATTCCTAAAGAAGCTGGGGGGTTTTTTACAAAAATTTCATAAACCTCAAAAGTGTTAAATTATTGTACATTAATTACAAATTTGTCTATTTCTTCTCTTTCTCCTTTATCATCATTCTCTGTGTTTGTAATTATAATTGTTATTCGGTTAAGAGACATTTCAATTTGACAGTTTTCTATAGTTTGACTTAAGGAATGTAGATAAAATTTGAAAATACTGTTAAAGTAATTAATGATTTCTTTCTCTGCGGTTAAACTATTATCACAGAAATCTTTGAAAAATGTGTTGAATTGTTAAGATTTGTTTAACAATTTGTTTTTTCTAAATGCTGATAAACCATAAAAAAATTTGTCAAATTTTGACATTGTATCAATATGTCAAATGCTCGGTCTGATCTTTAATGTGGTTGTCAGCGGATAATAGAAATACCGTTGTCAGTTCTTATCATTGGAATAATATTTAAATTTGAAACTGAAGAAACATGATTAAGTCGAAACAGCTACTCGCTTGGTGATTAGACAGTCTAAGTATTCAGGAGTTTTGTGGGAAAAGTATATTTATTTAATGAAGTTGTTGGTTAACGAATTTTTAATATGTGGATTTTTGGAATCTATGAAAGAAAGAATAGAAAAGAATATAAATACAACAGATCTAGAACAGAACTAAGACATAACTAGAACATAACTAGAACAGAACTAGAACATAACTAGAATAGAACTAGAACAGAACTAGAATAGAACTAAAACAGAACTAGAACAGAACTAGAACAGAACTAGAACAGAACTAGAACAGAACTAGAACAGAACTAGAACAGAACTAGAACAGAACTAGAACAGAACTAGAACAGAACTAGAACAGAATTAGAACAGAACAAGAACAGATCTAGAACACATCTAGAGCAGAACTAGAACAGAACTAGAACAGAACTGGAGCATAACTAGAACAGAACTAAAACAGAACTAGAACAGAACTAGAACAGAACTAGAACAGAACTAGAACAGAACTAGAACAGAACTAGAACAGAACTAGAACAGAACTAGAACAGAACTAGAACAGAACTAGAACAGAACTAGAACAGAACTAGAACACAACTAGAACAGATCTAAAATAGAACTAAACAGAACTAGAACAGAACTGTTTGCATTAGAGTGAATTAATGTCCTTCAGATTTTTATAATATAAAATTGTCTATTTTTAATAACTGTATATAAGTATGTATATATGTATGTATTTGGTAGTTTAAATTAAGCCTGATTACCTTAAATGTGTAAACGTTTATCATCTTTATAAAATATTTACATTGGAAAATGTGTTTGTTAAATGTTGCTCTTTAAATGGCATCATCATCTTGCTTTTGCCTTTTCCTCTCCATAGCTGGCGAAGAAACTTAAAACGTTTACATTTTATATCATTGTACTTACATTTATGATATAAAAAGTCAGAGGCGTAGGTGTAAATTAAAAAAGTGTAAAATGTAAAAATGAAAATCTAGCGACATCAGTTTGTTTTTCATCTATAAAAAGAAGAAAAAGCTAATGAAATAACATATATTTTTTGGCTAGAAAACACTGTATTAGAAAAAATTCTGTTACCACCCTGTAACCGAATTATTTCTCTTAACAAATTTAAGGTAAAAGTTTATACTTGTTGTGTATTTCTAGTGATGTTTTTCTTTTTTTTCGAACAACATTTACCAAAACTTTTACACTCCATTATTGGGGTCAATATGTATTGTATTATGTGTTAATGTCTATAACGTTATATCCAAGATGTTCCTTAGCAAATTGTCGAAAACAAAATATTTGTAACTTTAAAAAAAAATTTCTATGAATTTAATTTATAAACGAAAAGTTTTTACCAATTAATCTTGTAAATCTTGCATGACCTTTAAACGGAAGTTGTATACAAAAAGTTGCACTTAAAGTCCTTTTATTGGTGGAAATCCTTATTTAATGGCACCGCACATACATACATTAAACTTAACTTCCTGTAATGTTTGCTTTTTGTTTAATAAACAAAAAATAAGTGCAGAAAAAATTACATTAACCAAAAAATTGTAAGGAATTATTTCTCCTCCTATATTTACCAACTAAGACTCATAAATTTTGGTATTTCCGGTTTTAACCTATAAGTATATTGGAGTTTATTTTGTGAGCATTTTTTTTTTGAATGTTATTTTTGATTGGCAGTGAGTGGGCCATAAAAAGGATTAGCATTTATTAGTTTAATAATGCCGCTTTTTTCACGTTGCTTTTAGTTTTTTCATGAAATCATGCATTAGTCCTTTTTTATTATTAAGGACATGCAAACATTTCCCTTAAGTGACATCTCGGTGTGGTTTTTTTCTCTAGTTTGCTTGGATAACTAAAATAACAAGCCAAAATTAATGGTTTTTAATTCTCCTTTTTTAGGATTTTGCTTACATGTGGGTATTGGGGCACATATCAAATGTTACTTACCTCTAATTCCTTAAGTTATTTGTTATAAGTAAAACAAAACATTCTTTACATATCTATCTTAAATTACCAGCATTACTTTAGTCAACATTATAGTTTAGTTCAATTTTAGATCTGTTCTAGTTCTGTTCTAGTTCTGTTCTAGTTCTGTTCTAGTTCTGTTCTAGTTCTGTTCTAGTTCTGTTCTAGTTCTGTTCTAGTTCTGTTCTAGTTC
>NC_060953.1:11933881-11934171 GCF_022045245.1 Lucilia cuprina | reverse complement strand
GTTCTGTTCTAGTTCTGTTCTAGTTCTGTTCTAGTTCTGTTCTAGTTCTGTTCTAGTTCTGTTCTAGTTCTGTTCTAGTTCAGTTCTAGTTCAGTTCTAGTTTTGTTCAAGTTTTGTTCTAGTTCGGTTTTACTTTTGTTGTAGTTCTGTTCTAGTTCTGTTCTAGTTCTAGTTCTGTTCTAGTTCTGTTCTAGATCTGTTCTAGTTTTGTTCTAGTTCTGTTCTAGTTCTGTTCTAGATCTGTTCTAGTTCTGTTCTAGTTCTGTTCTAGTTCTGTTCTAGTTCTGTTC
>NC_060953.1:11928326-11933686 GCF_022045245.1 Lucilia cuprina | reverse complement strand
AGTTCTGTTCTAGTTCTGTTCTAGTTCTGTTCTAGTTCTGTTCTAGTTCTGTTCTAGTTCTGTTCTAGTTCTGTTCTAGTTCTGTTCTAGTTCTGTTCTTCTTCTGTTGTAGTTCTGTTTTAGTTCTGTTCTAGTTCTGTTCTTACTCTGTTCTAGTTCTGTTCTGTTCTAGTTCTGTTCTAGTTCTGTTCGAGTTCTGTTCTAGTTCTGTTCTAATTCTGTTCTAGTTTTGTTCTAGTTCTGTTCTAGTTCTGTTCTGTGTTTTACAAAATCCCACAAAGTTAAACCCAACTTCCCGTAAAGTTGTATATAATTTGAATTGAGATTAACTTGTAAATTTGTTTGGGAGTTTTATACGTTTTACAGCATGCTATGTTAAGCTGCTACTTTGCTTTATTTTGCTTTTTTAATAATTTAGTTTCTAAAATCTGATTTTCTTTAGTTTTTCGTTTTTATGTGCAATCTTTTGTTTGCACACTAGTTTTGATAACAAATTGAAATATTTTGGTATGAATAAAAGTAAGGCTATTACGTATTATTTTTGAATTGTGTGACTTTTGTGGCGTGTAGTTTTAGCAAACATATGCCAAAGTCATTAAGAATTCATGTTAAGCCAAATCCACCATTCAATAGTTTAAGGCATTAACATTTTGGTTGGTAGAGGTTTAAGGATAAACTATTATCAAATGAAGGCATATGTTTCGTAAGAAATTTAACCTAAATAACAGGGACTAAAAGCAACTTAAATATTTGTCATTTAAATATTTAAATCTTATATTAATGGCTTCAACATTGTAGATCATGTGTGTTGAGACTATGAAATATTTCTTTTTCAAATTTATTGAAAATTTGTTTCAAATTTGTATTAATTTACTAAATGAATGGGAAACAAAGGGTCATTTCAATATTTTTATTTACAATACGCCCTCATAAACTAAACTAAAATCATTTCAAACTATTACAATAACTATTAGACTAATTATAAAACAAATCTGACGGTTAAACAATTAATTATATATGAAATACAATAGTTTAAGTAAAAAGACAAAAACTGACCCCTTTAAGATTCAAACATATAAGGGCAATAGAGAAAACCTTCATAATTTCTGACAACTCTTTATGGTTTTCTCAAATAAAACAAAAAATTCAAGTGAAAGAAAAAAATCTTCATTAAACAAATTGATTTATTGCTAAATCATGTAAATTTCCAAATGAATTGATTACACTCAACGAAAATACACTTACATAGTTAAATTACGAATGGTGAGGATGGACAGACTGACAGACGGATGGACGGACGGACGGACGGACGGACGGATGGATGGACGGACATACCTATAGCTGGTAATGTATAGACAAACTCATCTTTCATGTGTGAAATAATTTCGTGGTCATCATGTTAAATGCTTTTGAGGCTGCTGTTTCTGTAGCTACTTTTGGGTTTTCTCTCTGTTTCATTATTTATTCCTTTTGTGGTGATTAATTGAAAGTTAATTTTCAACAGAGATTTTTTTCAAAACAACTACTGTAGCAGTTGAGCTCGAACTATAACAGTCAGTCATTCATTCATTGTTTAATTCATTCATTCAGTCAGATTGTGTTTTTTGTAAATTTTTTTATCCAAAGGGATTATAGGGTTCATATTTGTCAGTGATGAACATTATTTATCAGGGCGTAATTGTAGTTTTTTTTTTTTATAGAATTGTTTCTATAAATGTGTAACAATTGTTTGATTTGTATTTTCAAAATCAAATTGTTGATTTATTTGAAAATATATTATTTGTTAAATATATCTGTAATTGCCTGGTTATATTGCCTCAGGCATTAAACCGACAGATTGCTTTTCATTTTAATTCCAATTGTATAGTAAAAACGTACATATGTATATACATCTATATGTCTGTGTGTTTTCATTCTGTGATAAAATAAAACAATTTGTCTTTTTCAAATGATTAAAATTTATTATGACAGATTTTAATCACAATATGTTTCAATTTTGATTTGAGGGCATATACAGAGTAAAGGCACAGTGGAGCGGTGGAGCTTAAAATAAAAACTCACTTTTTTTAAATATTTTAATTATTGATTTTTGTTAAAAATTAAAGATTTTGAATATATGATGGAGTATTAAAGGTTCAAAACAAATTTGAATATTAACTATATTTTTTATGATCAAATGTCTTTTTAAATTTGTCATGCATTCAAAATCTCTTAGTTTTGTTCCAAAATATTTTTGACATGACACACTGTTCTGCAATATGGAGAAAATTAGTTTCGTATTGAAATTATTATTTGAAAATTTTGTATTAATGGTTGTGTAACTAATAGGGTTTCTTAATTCCTGAGCAATTTTCATATCCGAGATTGGAAATTCTTTCAAAACCTCAACTAAAAGAGAACCGGAAAATAATTAGAACAAAACTAGAACAGAATTAGAACAGAACTAGAACAAAACTAAAACAGAACTAGAATAGAACTAGAATAGAATTAGAACAGAAATAGAATATAACTAGAACAGAACTAGAATAGAACTAGAATAGAACTGGAACAGAACTAGAACAGAACTAGAACTAAAACAGAACTAGAATAGAACTAGAATAGAACTAGAACAGAACTAGAACAGAACTAGAACAGAACTAGAACAGAACTAGAACAGAACTAGAACAGAACTAGAACAGAACTAGAACAGAACTAGAACAGAACTAGAACAGAACTAGAACAGAACTAGAACAGAACTAGAACAGAACTAGAACAGAACTAGAACAGAACTAGAACAGAACTAGAAGAGAACTAGAACAGAACTAGAACAGAACTAGAACAGAACTAGAAGAGAACTAGAAAAGAAATAGAAAGAACTAGAACAGAACTAAAACAGAACTAAAACTGAACTAAAGCAGAACTAGGACAGAACTAAAACAGAACTAGAACTGAACTAAAACAGAACTAGAACAGAACTTAAACAGAACTTAAACAGAACTAAAACAGAACTAGAACAGAACTAGAACATAACTAGAACAGAACTAGAACAGAACTAGAATAGAACTATAATAGAACTAGAACAGAACTAGAACAGAACTAGAACAGAACTAGAACAGAACTAGAACAGAACTAGAACAGAACTAGAACAGAACTAGAACAGAACTAGAACAGAACTAGAACAGAACTAGAACAGAACTAGAACAGAACTAGAACAGAACTAGAACAGAACTAGAACAGAACTAGAACAGAACTAGAACAGAACTAGAACAGAACTAGAGTTCAATATTGATATCCGATGCAATGTTTGAATCATTTATGTTAAACTGAAAGGAGTGAAAAGGTATAAATCCAATTAAAAGGATTTATACCCGGAATTCTGGAAAATTATTGTAAAACGTTATTAGTTTTCCAATGAAATCACTTTCGAGTTAACTATTGTTTAGATTTTAATAACACTCATGATCATAATTCATTATCGAGACAATTCCTTTAAATTGTTGTGGCTAAAAACCATGTAAATAACATGACGCCATGTATAAGACTGTTACAGAAAATAATAGAAAATAAAACATAAAAATTATTGTTTGTTATGATGTCAAACCCCAAAGTAAATGTATTGTTTTTGATGATAATTTGGATCACAAAACAATAGAATTAAGCGAGCTCGGTGAAATGGAAAAGTTTTTGGATAGAAACTCTATAGAATTTATTAGTTGATTATAATAAAAACTACAACTATTGTTAGTTAAAGATTATTTTTTCCCCTTTTACAACATAAGTTTTAGAATTTTGCTGTCTATTGTTTTCGAACAGAAATGTTGCGTAGATTGCAACTCCACATGACATCGTTTACACGTTGGGCAAACAAACGAATAAGACAAGAGAGTTTCTTCAGCTTTTTGTCTTAGTGTGTATTGTGTTTAAGGAACAATAAGAGCAATCCCTAGAATACACCTCGTTCGATTAAAACGAAAAGGTTTGACAAAGGAATTGTCTTACAGCATAGGAGTGAAATACAGGTGTAGTGTCACTTTAACGTAAAGATTGCGTGAGAAACTCATAAAAAATGTTTTCGAAACGTGGGTTGGCACTTGCAAAGCGGGGAGTATTTTTTTTAGGGGTTTCTTAAAAAATCTAGCGTTTTGCTTTTGTTGCTGTTTGGGAACAATGAAACAATTTTGTTTTTATTCTTTTTCTATTTCAAAACAAGATGTTTTATTACTTATTTTCTTACAATTGAATTGTGGTTTAGAAATCAATTTGATTTTTCTTTTATTTTATTTTTATTTTTTTTTTTTTGGGTTTTGTCATAATAAATGGCAAACATTGTAAAGTGATTAGTAAATTTTTTTGTGGGTTTTCTTAATATTAAATTGAAATGTTTGTTAAAATAAATTGCTAAATTTAGATCCTTGTTTTGAATTTAGCAAACAATATAGTCTGTGCCTGACATAACAGCGGGAGTTTGGCGCCACTCGAGAACTCTCTCAGCTGTCAATTTTTGAAGAATATTTAGTTATAATTGCAAATTTTAACAAAAATATTAAATTATTTTAAACTTAACTGAACTACAAACTTTTCCTATGGTCTTAATCCATAACAATTGTTATATTAAAAAAAATCTACATTCTCCCTCTTATTTGCAAAATATTTCTTCTTCTAAATTCATATTCCTTAATATCCTTCACACAATATTCCCATTAATTATTAACTTATTTACGTGTTAAATTCATTATACTTTTGTTTGTTGCCATTTTCTTTTTCCTCTCCCCCTGAATTGTATAATTTCCTATAATCAACTAAAGGTGTCGTTTCAAAGTGTTTTACATTTGATGATCATGATTATTAGCCCACTTTCAAATGATGTTTTAGCACAGGCAAAACAATCATTTATCATCTAACAAACAATTTCTTTAGTTTGCTATTTGCGAATTAAAATATTGCTATAACTAGCGCGAAAAGTGGGCGTAACAAGTTAAGCGATAATTTGCGTGGCAAAAATGGGAGTTTTTGTGTCCTAAAAATGGGTTAGTTTGTTATAAAGGGACGTTTTTGCAAAAGAAAATTATTTAATTAGTTTTTTCAAGAAATTTAAAATGTTTTAAAAATATACTTATATTTAATAAATAATTTTGAATAATTAATTTTAAACTAAAAATATACGATAAATAGAAAGGGAATCAAAACTAGAGTCTAGAACAGAAAACAAGAACTAGAACAGAATTACAGTAGAATATGATCATAACTAGAACAGAACAAGAACTGGAAAAGAGCCAGAACAGAACTAAAACAGAACTAGAACAGAACTAAAACAGAACTAGAACAGAACTAGAACAGAACTAGAACAGAACTAGAACAGAACTAGAACAGAACTAGAACAG
>NC_060953.1:11926010-11928226 GCF_022045245.1 Lucilia cuprina | reverse complement strand
CTGTTCTAGTTCTGTTCTAGTTCTGTTCTAGTTCTGTTCTAGTTCTGTTCTAGTTCTGTTCTAGTTCTGTTCTAGTTCTGTTCTAGTTCTGTTGTAGTTCTGTTCTAGGTCTGTTCTAGTTCTGTTTTAATTCTGTTCTAATTCTGTTCTAGTTCTGTTCTATGTTTGTTCTAGTTCTGTTCAAGTTCAGCTTTTTACTCTTTTTGGTTTTCTTCTATCATTAATTTCTTTATAAATCCATTAAAACAAAAAACTTTAACTACTATCATCCAAAAACAGATAAATAACCAGCTACGAACTTTTTCTATCATTACCAATTAATCAATTAATTACAAAATTAGTTCAACTTCTAAAACAAACAAAAATTCTACAACAAATTTGTTAAAGACCCTCATAAAAATAATCGTTTTTAGTTCAACGTCTTACAAAGATAATAAATTAAATCCAAGAGTGTTGTACACAAAACAATACCCTAAATTTTAAGGGTTTGGAGTGGTCAGTTTAAGGCTTTTAAGTAAACAACCCGCTTCTTCATTATAACTTGACCATATTCTAGGAAAACAAACCAGAAGATTAATAATAAAATATCCATTAAAACTCAATGATGCACAATAAAAAGTAAGAAAATTAAAGTTTCTTTTGTTTTTTTTTTTTTTTTGCCACAAATTAAACACTTGATTGGCAGTCAGTATCCCCTTAAAGTTGAGATAATGGCAACCGTTGGTATACAACTACCGAATGGCAACATGTCAATCATTTAAAAGTGATTCATTGACCAAAAAACTAACATATAAACTTTCCTTTTTTGGTAGAATTTGTTGCTAAATATCTTTATTTAAGTAATGAAGTTTTGTTGTTTTCTTCCTTTAGGTCTGTTATCCTCCCTCTAAGGCTGTAGTGTTTTGAATTTTTTAGGATTCACTAAGGATACAAATATCCTTCTCACGCAATAGCCATTTTAGATGATTAACTTTTATTGCCTTAATGTTGGTTTATTGTCAATGGTTTTAGCATAAATAGTTTTATTTTGGAAAGCACCCTACAATCGGGAAATTATCTATATCTATCGACATTGCCTTAACCATTTCCACAACTATTGGAATCAAAGTTTGTACAGAAAACAGAAGCTGTAAATTGGTATCTTTTGATATTTGCTGATAATTCCAATTAATTGAAATACATTGAAGTGTACCTTGCTATTCGACTTATACCTTTTCTCAACTTTTTTGAAAATGTTTATTTTATTCATTCGTTTTTTTGAAACAAGTGAAACAAAATTTCCATTGTGCCCGGCCCTTTCTCTATAATGAAGTGACACTTGATTTGTAACTATCTGGGGAAATTTTTAGTATTAATGCGAATATATTGAGACACGTGTTCGGTTAGTTAAGAGACCAAATATTAAGCAAAAACTTTACAAAATAAATACATTAAAAGCAATTAGTTAATTAAAGTTAAAAATATTTGCACAATATTCATATTATAAAGAATAGTTAAGCAATAATTAAAAGCAATACAAATTAAATATATGATTCCTCATATTCCTCTCTACTCAATAAAATTCTATATTTCTTCTATTTTTGTTAGAATTTACTTCATTTAAGTTCTTTTGTGCCCATGTATTCATATTTTCTTAGACTTATTAAATTTATTTGTTTATTGATAAATTTCTTATTTATTGTTTAATAATTGATTATTTATTAAATTGTCCATAAAATGACTTCATTACTTCTTTGAAATCATCATCATAATAGTTATGATCAACATAATTAACAGTATTCAGTGTTGTCAACAAAAATTTATTAACATTCAATCATCAGACTTCATAACCATCATTTATCATTCATACACACATCCACATGTATTTTGAAAAGGGTTTCTATACAAAGAATTCTCCAAAATATTAAGATTTTCGAAAATTTTGAGAATTTCTGTTCTTGTTCTAGTTCTGTTGTAGTTGTGATCCAGTTCTGTTCTAGTTGTGTTCTAGTTCTGTTCTAGTTCTGTTGTAGTTGTGTTCTAGTTCTGTTCTAGTTCTGTTTTAGTTCTGTTCTAGTTCTGTTCTAGTTCTGTTGTAGTTGTGTTCTAGTTCTGTTCTAGTTCTGTTTTAGTTCTGTTCTAGTTCTGTTCTAGTTCTGTTCTGTTCTAGTTCTAGTTCTAGTTCTGTTCTAGTTCTGTTCTAGTTCTGTTCTAGTTCTGTTCTAGTTCTGTTCTAG
>NC_060953.1:11908021-11925910 GCF_022045245.1 Lucilia cuprina | reverse complement strand
ACAGAACTAGAACTAGAACAGAACTAGAACAGAACTAGAACAGAACTAGAACAGAACTAGAACAGAACTAGAACAGAACTAGAACAGAACTAGAACAGAACTAGAACGACTATAAAGTTGAGAAGTTATTTGAATTCTCGGGAGTTGAGAAATTTATAAATATTTTTCAAAATATATATTGAAACATATATAACATATATATACATATAAGTTCTGTTCAGATTATTAAAAAAATCCTAACAAAAGGATGAGTTCATCTGCATGAAAGACTTCGTTTTATAAAAATTAAAAAATAATTGTTGAAAATTGTTTATAATAATTCGATTTAAGCTTAAAGTACTTCAAGTACTTGTACGAATACAGACAATGAATGGTACTTCATTATAATGAAGAGATATGTTTAAGAACAAATAAATACATTTTTTACCCTTCTGATGTACAAGTTAATAAATCTGGGAATGTGCGAATGAAGGTATAAATGTTAAAGACTATAAGGGTTGTAAATTGTGAATCATTTAGAATAGGACTTTGTTCTCATCTCATCTCCAGGCATTTTATTTTCCCTCACGTGAGTTTGAAATCTGTTTTGTTTTCCTCGAACGAACAACTTCTATTGTTGTGCTGGGAATTTTATGTTGCATTGCATTAATTGAATTTGAAAATATTTACTCAAACAATTTATTAAATACTTGTGTGATGCAAGTTAAATAATAGAAAAATCGTTTTTTATTATTTTGTCTTCATTTATTGTGCTGCCGTTTAGTTAGAAAACTTTCTGAGGTGGTTACTGAGTAATTTGATCCAATGCTTTTGTTACCAATATGTGTGTTTAGACAGACCCTTATAATTTGCACTGCTTGTTTGGATTTTAATTCAAAACATAAACATGAAGCATCATATTACACCACTTTTTAGACGAGGTTTAAGTAGTCGTTGTTATGCGTACTTAGGAAATTATTAGAGTGAACATAATTGAGTCATACATATTTTATAATAAAGATTTTCTTAAAAAAAAACCCTTATAAGAATTTTATAAAAAAAATTAAAAGGAAATTTGTTCAAGATTTCGTTCCATTCTAGTTTTATTCTAGTTCTGTTCAAGTTCTGTTCTAGTTCTGTTCTAGTTCTGTTCTAGTTCTGTTCTAGTTCTGTTCTAGTTCTGTTCTAGTTCTGTTCTAGTTCTGTTCTAGTTCTGTTCTAGTTCTGTTCTAGTTCTGTTCTAGTTCTGTTCTCTAGTTCTGTTATAGTTCTGTTTAGTTCTGTTCTAGTTCTGTTCTAGTTCTGTTCTAGTTCTGTTCTAGTTCTGTTCTTGTTCTGTTCTAGTTCTGTTCTAGTTCTGTTCTAGTTCTGTTCTAGTTCTGTTCTAGTTCTGTTCTAGTTCTGTTCTAGTTCTGTTCTAGTTCTGTTCTAGTTCTGTTCTAGTTCTGTTCTAGTTCTGTTCTAGTTCTGTTCTAGTTCTGTTCTAGTTCTGTTCTAGTTCTGTTCTAATTCTGTTCTAGTTCTGTTCTAGTTCTGTTCTAGTTCTGTTCTAGTTCTGTTCTAGTTCTGTTCTAGTTCTGTTCTAGTTCTGTTCTAGTTCTGTTCTAGTTCTGTTCTAGTTCTGTTCTAGTTCTGTTCTAGTTCTGTTCTAGTTCTGTTCTAGTTCTGTTCTAGTTCTGTTCTAGTTCTGTTCTAGTTCTGTTCTAGTTCTGTTCTAGTTCTGTTCTAGTTCTGTTCTAGTTCTGTTCTAGTTCTGTTCTAGTTCTGTTCTAGTTCTGTTCTAGTTCTGTTCTAGTTCTGTTCTAGTTCTGTTCTAGTTCTGTTCTAGTTCTGTTCTAGTTCTGTTCTAGTTCTGTTCTAGTTCTGTTTCTAGTTCTGTTCTAGTTCTGTTCTAGTTCTGTTCTAGTTCTGTTCTCTTGTTCTGTTAGTTCTGTTCTGTCTATCTGTTCTAGTTCTGTTCTAGTTCTGTTCTAGTTCTGTTCTAGTTCTGTTCTAGTTCTGTTCTAGTTCTGTTCTAGTTCTGTTCTAGTTCTGTTCTAGTTCTGTTCTAGTTCTGTTCTAGTTCTGTTCTAGTTCTGTTCTAGTTCTGTTCTAGTTCTGTTCTAGTTCTGTTCTATTTCTGTTCTAGTTCTGTTCTAGTTCTGTTCTAGTTCTGTTCTAGTTCTGTTCTAGTTCTGTTCTAGTTCTGTTCTAGTTCTGTTCTAGTTCTGCTCTAGTTCTGTTCTAGTTCTGTTCTAGTTTTCTGTTCTAGTTCTGTTCTAGTTCTGTTCTAGCTCTGTTCTAGTTCTGTTCTAGTTCTGTTCTAGTTCTGTTCTAGTTCTGTTCTAGTTCTGTTCTAGTTCTGTTCTAGTTCTGTTCTAGTTCTGTTCTAGTTCTGTTCTAGTTCTGTTCTAGTTCTGTTCTAGTTCTGTTCTAGTTCTGTTCTAGTTCTGTTCTAGTTCTGTTCTAGTTCTGTTCTAGTTCTGTTCTAGTTCTGTTCTAGTTCTGTTCTAGTTCTGTTCTAGTTCCGTTAACGTTCTGTTCTAGTTCATGAATATTTGCAATAATATCTTTTTTTTCACTGCTCTTAGTTACTGTCGTGCACTTTTAAAACGCAATACTCTTCAAAATGTCTTCGTCTGCATTTTTAATTTCATAAAAATGAAGTAAGAAGTGGTGGTTGCTGAAAGATAAAAACAATAAAAGGATGTTTATCAATTTTTCCACCGATATGACCATAAATTGTACAGGCAAGCGACATACAATACGCAATATTTACACATTCAAGATAAATTTTAAACGTGAGAAATTTTTTATTGAATAAATAAAACCAATGAAAAATTATAATTACAACTCCTATAATTTCCTTTACTTTAAACATCTTTTAAATGCGGGCGGTGAGCTCGTAAGTATGGGCTTTCTTTGCTTTATAGAAAAAACTTAAGTGGTTTGAGGCTATATGATAAAAAATGCAATTATTTTAATTAAAATAAATTAAAAATAAACAAAAACAAAAATAATGTGTAAATATTTGTTATTATTTTAAAGAATTATTTTCCTTTCATGTCAAGAAAGTGTTTAATGTCAAGATAAAAAACCAACAAACAACAGACATTGCACAATATTTAACATCCCTTTTTTATGTAATTACCTCAAATGGCTTTTTGGATTGTGTTAACAGCTAATTGGAGCTGGTTGGTTTTTTGTTAAAGATTATGAAGGTTTTCTTCAGAGAAAATTATAATGGTAATAAATTTTCTTAAACATTTTATGTAATGAATTGTTTACGGTATGTTATGAAGGGGTAAAACGACTGGTTAAAACGTGATTTCTACAGAAACAATGAGCTTAAGATTTATGAAATGAGTAAATATGTAGTGCGTTTAGTTTATCACGAGCTATTAATCTAAAAAATATACACGGAGTGAAATTATTTATGGAAGTAAACTTGCAATGTACAGAAATTAAGCAGTTTACAACTTAAGCACAGTTCTAAATATTAGTAGCTCTTGTTTAGCTCAGTTTAGTTCTAGTTGATTTCTAGTTTTGTTCTTGTTCTATTACTGTTTAACCACTGTTCTATTTCAGTTCTAGTTCTGTTCTAGTTTTGTTCTAGTTCTGTTCTAGTTCTGTTTTAGTTTTGTTCTAGTTTTGTTCTAGTTCTTTTCTAGTTCTGTTTTAGTTCTGTTTTAGTTTTGTTCTAGTTCTGTTTTAGTTCTGTTCTAGTTCTGTTCTAGTTTTTTTAAAGTTCGGTTCTAGTTTTCTTCTATTTCCGTTCTAGTTCTGTTCTAGTTCTGTTCTAGTTCTGTTCTAGTTCTGTTCTAGTTCTGTTCTAGTTCTGTTCTAGTTCTGTTCTAGTTCTGTTCTAGTTCTGTTCTAGTTCTGTTCTAGTTCTGTTCTAGTTCTGTTCTAGTTCTGTTCTAGTTCTGTTCTAGTTCTGTTCTAGTTCTGTTCTAGTTCTGTTCTAGTTCTGTTCTAGTTCTGTTCTAGTTCTGTTCTAGTTCTGTTCTGTTCTAGTTCTGTTCTGTTCTGTTCTGTTCTAGTTCTGGTCTGTTCTAGTTCTGTTCTAGTTCTGTTCTAGTTCTGTTCTAGTTCTGTTCTAGTTCTTGTTCTAGTTCTGTTCTAGTTTGTTCTAGTTCTGTCTAGTTCTGTTCTAGTTCTGTTCTAGTTCTGTTCTAGTTCTGTTCTAGTTCTGTCTCTAGTTCTGTTCTAGTTCTGTTATAGTCTCTATTCTAGTTTCTGTTCTAGTTCTGTTCTAGTTCTGTTCTAGTTCTGTTCTAGTTCTGTTCTAGTTCTGTTCTAGTTCTGTTCTAGTTCTGTTCTAGTTCTGTTCTAGTTCTGTTCTAGTTCTGTTCTAGTTCTGTTCTAGTTCTGTTCTAGTTCTGTTCTAGTTCTGTTCTAGTTTGTTCTAGTTCTGTTCTAGTTCTGTTCTAGTTCTGTTCTAGTTCTGTTCTAGTTCTGTTCTAGTTCTGTTCTCTCTTCTCTGCTCTAGTTCTGTTCTAGTTCTGTTCTAGTTCTGTTCTTAGTTCTGTTCTAGTTCTGTTCTAGTTCTGTTCTAGTTCTGTTCTAGTTCTGTTCTAGTTCTGTTCTAGTTCTGTTCTAGTTCTGTTCTAGTTTCTGTTATAGTTCTGTTCTAGTTCTGTTTCTAGTTCTGTTCTAGTTCTGTTCTAGTTCTGTTCTAGTTCTGTTCTAGTTCTGTTCTAGTTCTGTTCTAGTTCTGTTCTAGTTCTGTCATAGTTCTGTTCTAGTTCTGTTCTAGTTCTGTTCTAGTTCTGTTCTAGTTCTGTTCTAGTTCTGTTCTAGTTCTGTTCTAGTTCTGTTCTAGTTCTGTTCTAGTTCTGTTCTAGTTCTGTTCTAGTTCTGTTCTAGTTCTGTTCTAGTTCTGTTCTAGTTCTGTTCTAGTTCTGTTCTAGTTCTGTTCTAGTTCTGTTCTAGTTCTGTTCTAGTTCTGTTCTAGTTCTGTTCTAGTTCTGTTCTAGTTCTGTTTAGTTCTGTTCTAGTTCTGTTCTAGTTCTGTTCTAGTTCTGTTCTAGTTCTGTTCTAGTTCTGTTCTAGTTCTGTTCTAGTTCTGTTCTAGTTCTGTTCTAGTTCTGTTTTAGTTTTGTTCTAGTTCTGTTCTAGTTCTGTTCTAGTTCTGTTCTAGTTCTGTTCTAGTTCTGTTCTAGTTCTGTTCTAGTTCTGTTCTAGTTCTGTTCTAGTTCTGTTCTAGTTCTGTTCTAGTTCTGTTCTAGTTCTGTTCTAGTTCTGTTCTAGTTCTGTTCTAGTTCTGTTCTAGTTCTGTTCTAGTTCTGTTCTAGTTCTGTTCTAGTTCTGTTCTAGTTCTGTTCTAGTTCTGTTCTAGTTCTGTTCTAGTTCTGTTCCAGTTCTGTTCTAGTTCTGTTCTAGTTCTGTTCTAGTTCTGCTCTAGTTCTGTTCTAGTTCTGTTCTAGTTCTGTTCTAGTTCTGTTCTAGTTCTGTTCTAGTTCTGTTCTAGTTCAGTTCTAGTTCTGTTCTAGTTCTGTTCTAGTTCTGTTCTAGTTCTGTTCTAGTTCTAGTTCTAGTTCTGTTCTAGTTCTGTTCTAGTTCTGTTCTAGTTCTGTTCTAGTTCTGTTCTAGTTCTGTTCTAGTTCTGTTCTAGTTCTGTTCTAGTTCTGTTCTAGTTCTGTTCTAGTTCTGTTCTAGTTCTGTTCTAGTTCTGTTCTAGTTCTGTTCTAGTTCTGTTCTAGTTCTGTTCTAGTTCTGTTCTAGTTCTGTTCTAGTTCTGTTCTAGTTCTGTTCTAGTTCTGTTCTAGTTCTGTTCTAGTTCTGTTCTAGTTCTGTTTCTAGTTCTGTTCTAGTTCTGTTCTAGTTCTGTTCTAGTTCTGTTCTAGTTCTGTTCTAGTTCTGTTCTAGTTCTGTTCTAGTTCTGTTCTAGTTCTGTTCTAGTTCTGTTCTATTTCTGTTCTAGTTCTGTTCTAGTTCTGTTCTAGTTCTGTTCTAGTTCTGTTCTAGTTCTGTTCTAGTTCTGTTCTAGTTCTGTTCTAGTTCTGTTCTAGTTCTATTCTAGTTATACCCTACACCACTATAGTGGGGAGGGTATTATACGTTTGTGCTGATGTTTGTAACATACAAAAATATTGGTCCAATACCCACCTTAAAGTATACCGATCGATTCAGAATCATTTTTTGAGTCGATTAAGACATGTCCGTCCCTCCGTCTGTCCGGCTGGCTGTCCATGTAAACCTTGTGCGCAAAGTACAGGCCGCAATTTTCAAGATAATTTGATAAAATTTGGACCAAGTTTGTTTTTTGGCATAGGGGCGAAGCCTGTTGAAAATGGTTGAAATCGGTCCATTATTTCACCTAGCCCCCATACAACCGTACCTCCCGATTTGAACTTTTTATGACATAATTACGTTAAATATTCTGCTATCTCTCTAAAATTTGGCACAAATAAGTTTTATTTAAGTTTAAATGACACTGCAGATTTTCGTAAGGATCGGCCCTTATTTAACCCTAGCCCCCATACAAACCCCACTTCAAAAAATGTCTTTAACGACTAAAATTGACTTGTAACCATTTGTATCGCAATGAAACTCAACAAAACTAACTGTTATTTAGAAATATATCTTTTTCCCAAATTTACCGAGGATCGCCCCATATTTGACCTATATAAAGCCTCATTTAGAAATTTTAGTTTTTTCTATCATTAAATTGCTTAAATATTTTGGAATTATGGTAATATTCAACATAAAAGTTTCTTTATAAAAAAAAATTAAAAAGCAAAAATTTTAAAAATGTACTCATGGTGTAGGGTATTATATGGTCGGCCATGCCCGACTTGTTCTGTTCTAGTTCTGTTCAAGTTCTGTTCTAGTTCTGTTCTAGTTCTGTTCTAGTTCTGTTCTAGTTCTGTTCTAGTTCTGTTCTAGTTCTGTTCTAGTTCTGATCTAGTTCTGTTCTAGTTCTGTTCTAGTTCTGTTCTAGTTCTGTTCTAGTTCTGTTCTAGTTCTGTTTTAGTTCTGTTCTAGTTCTGTTCTAGTTCTGTTCTGTAATACGCTTTCTCTTTATAAAAATATATATTATTTATATCTTTACTTTTTCATAAAATTATATGTAACATATACCTAACTAAATAAAGATTATATATTGATTACAAAATAATTTAATCTCAACCATCTAACACACTATAAAAACATCCTCAATTTCCCTTAAAGACTCTCAAACACATTTTTCATAAACAAATTATTTTCGAAATTTATCATAAACTCAAAACGGCTTTAATATTCAAATAAATAAATATTTGTACAAAAGTACAAATTGTCAGCTATTGTTTGCTACAGTTATGTATGTTTACAACAAGAAAAATATGTGTGTGAAAAAAAAAATATCGAAAAAATATTTGAAAATTTCTATTTATTTCAAGAATTTCGTTTATTTTTTCTCACATTGAAATTTAATAGTACTTGAGTTTTGTCTCTAAAATACAACTAGGAAAAGTTTTACTGCAGTGATTTCTGCCACATCCCCCTCTCCCCTTTTCACTTTTGAGTCCATCACATAAGTCATAAGAAATCCCAATCATTCCATTCAAAATGTTTCAATATTTCATATTCGATGTCATTGAATAAATTGTATGTATTTTAGTTCTAATATATTTAAGCATCAATGTGTGTGTGTGTGAGAAATATTTGATGTGTGTCGTTATTTGGTTTCTTTTCTGGGATGTTCTCTGTTGGTAGCATATTGCTGCTGTTTGCTGTCCCATTGGAGTTTATTTAAAAGACATTTTTAAGTCTTCACTGTCTTAATGTCGATTTGGATTTAGTACACCCTACAAGCTTTGTTTAATTAGTGTAAAGTAGAGGGAAAATTATTTAAAAACTTATATTTTTCTATAGAATACTGATAGTTGGAAAAGTTTTCTGAAGAGATCTATATTTTCCATAAACTACTTGCTCATTAAGAACTCTTCTACTGAAAACTGATCGTTAAAGGATATTTTTTTATTGAAACTTATTACTGACGAAAAAGTTTTGTTTAAACATCGAAAACTGAACTTCGAAGAAGTTTTGTATAGAAAACTGATCTTCAAAAAAGTTTTGTTTAGAAAACTGATCGTCGACGAAGACTTATTTGAAAAATTGTGCTTAAGATTTTCATCGATTTTCGATCTTCAAAGAAGATTTTTTAAAAAAATGATCTTCAAAAAAGTTTTGTTTAAAATGCTGATCTTCAAAGATGTTTTTTTTTAGAAAACTGATCTTCAAAGAAGTTTTTTTAGAAAACAGATCTTCAAAGAAATTTTGTTTAAAATGATGATCTTCAAAGAAGTTTTCTTAGAAAACTGATCTTCAAAGAAGTTTTGTTTAGAAAACTGATGTTCGAAGAAGTTTTTTTAAGAAAACTGATCTTCGAGGAAGTTTTTGGAAACCGATTGCTTAAGATTTTCGAAGAAGTTTTGTTTCGAAAACTGATTGCTAAAGATTTTCATAGAAAACTGATCTTTGTAGAACAGAAGTTTTTTATTGAAAACTGATCATTCAAAAAGTTTTGTATAAGAAACTGATCGTTAAAGTATAACTTTATTGAAAGCTGATTACTTATAAAGGTTTTTTTTATAGGAAACAAAGATTCCTTATGAATTTAGATCGTAGAAGACTGATTCTACAGATTTTTTTTTAGAAAATGTTTCGTTGGAGAAATTTTCAATAAAAAAAGGATCGTTGATCATGTTTTTTTTTTATATAACTGATCGTTGAAGAAATTTGTTTTGTAATTAACTGAGCGCCGAATAAGTTTTTTAGAGAAAAGTTATAGTTTTGAGATATTTTCTATAAACAATTTATCGTTGAACAAGTTTTTTTTTATAGAAAAGTGATCATTGTGATCAAGTTTTATATAGAAAACTGATGGTTGAACAAGTTTTCTAAGAAAATCGATCATTAAACGGAAAACTGATCACATTCTAAAGAAAATTGAAAATCTATAGGAAATTGATCGTTAACAAGTTTTTTAATTAAAACAGATCGCCAAATGGAAAACGAATCAGTGAAGAAAATTTTTTATAAATTTTCTACAGAAAACTGTTCATTGGATAGGTAGTAAAACTGAACTCTTAGCAGGTAGATAACTGATCTCTGAATAAGTTTTCTATAGAAAATTTAGCATTAAACAAAGTTTTCTATAGAACACCGATCGTTGAATATGTTTTCTTTAGAAAACTAGCTTTTTAAAAGAAAACTGATCGTTAAACAAGTTTATGAGAAAAAAACTGATCACTTAATAAAATTTCTATAGAAAACTGATCGTTAAAAAAGTTTTCTATAGAAAACTGATCATTCAACAAGTTTTTTGTAGAAAACTGATGTTTGACGATCAGTTTTCTATATAAAAGATCGTAAAACGGCGTTAAATAGAATACGGATCAGTGGAGAACATTTCTTTAGATTTTTTTTAAACGGATCATTGAACAATTAGGTAACTGATCGCTAAATAAGTTTTTATAGAAAACATATAGTTAAACAAGTTTTCTTTTAAAAACTGACCATTAAAAATTTTTTCCATATGAATGTAATCGCTAAGCGGCGTTAAATGGAAAACGGATCAATGAAGAACTTTTCTATAGAATTTCTACAGAAAACTGATCTTTAAACAAGTAGAAAACTGATCGCTGAATAAGTTTTTATAGAAAACATGTCGTAAAACAAGTTTTCTATAGAAAACTGATCATTTAACAAGTTTTCTATAGAAAACTGATTATTGAACAAATTTTCTGTAAAACATTGATCGCTGTTTAAAAAGTTTTCTATAGAAAACTAACTGCTGAAGAAGTTTTTCATTGGAAACTGATCGTAGTTTTCATTTGGTTCTATTGGAAAGTGATCGTAAATGAAGTTCTCTATAAAAAACAAATTTTTGATGAAGTTTTACGTTGAAAACTGATTGTAATAACTCTTTTTTAATTAGAAACTGATCAAAGAAAAAGTTTGCTCAGTTTTCTTGAGAGAAAAATGATCGATCAACATGATGTTTGATTGCAAAAGCCAGTTTCTGAAAACTGATCGTAAAAACAGCGTTGAATTGAATAACATTTTGTTTATAGTTGTTTTGTTGTTTTCTATAGAAAATTTAACATTACAGTTGCGTTCTATAAAACTGTTGAAGAAGTATTCAATTCGAAACTGATCGTTGTTTTTCATTTGGAAAACTTTTCCATAGGGAAGTGATCGTAAAAGAAGTTCTCTATAGAAAAGAAATTTTTTATTGGATACTAATCGTAACAGATGTTTTTAACTAGAATCTGATCGTAGAAGAAGTTTTCTCATGATATTTATAGATAATTGATCGCAAAAGCAGATCTTGAAAACTGATCGTAGAAACATCAATTGATGAATTAAAAAACATTTTGTTTAAAATATTTTCTATAGAAAATTAATAATTACAGTTGCGTTCTATAGAAAACTAACTGTTGAAGATATTTTCAATTGGAAAACTGATCGTTTCAATTATATTGTGTTCTATAGTAAAGTGATCTTTAAAGAAGATAACTATAGAAAACTGATAAGTTTTCCAAAAGTTGCTTAATAATAAAACTGATCTTTCAATTGTGTTCTATAGTAAAGTGATCTTTAAAGAAGTTAACTATAGAAAAGTTATAAATTTTAGAAAATTTTCTTAAGAATAACGATCTTTACAAGTCTTGTACTACTACCCCATTCTTTGAAATTTTCTTTTTTATTTTCTTTAAAGAAAAATCTTCAAAAATATATAACAAGTCAAAGTATGTTTGAGTAGAACAAAAAAAAGTGTTAAGAATTTATTTTTTTCTAAAATATTGCAGGAATGTTTATGGTATAAATACTATGATGAACACTGCAAGCATCTTCTGGGTGTCTACTCTATTATGTATGTATATAGAGTACACTACAGTGCTTTCAGAATTTGTATGTGTGAGTGTTTGTTGTATAGAAAATGTTACAAATTCTTGTACAAATTTTTTCAATATTTTTATTTTATTTTTTTTTTATTTTTCCCTCTCTACATATTCTACATTTAGTGTGAAAATTGTCTATAATTTTCATTTTCTTGTCTTCTTCTGTATTTGATTGCAGTATTTATATTTTTTATTCAATTTTTATACCCTACACCACTTTAGTGGGGAGTGTATATTGGTTTTGTACTGCTGTTTGTAATGTTCAATAATATTGGTCCTATACGCACCTTTAAGTATACCAATCGGCTAATAATCATTTTGTGAGTCGATTTAGCTATGTCTGTCCGTCCGTCCATCCGTCCGTCCAACCGTCCGTCCATCCGTCCGTCCATCCATCCATCTGTCCACGTAAACTTTGTAATCAAACTACAGGTCGCAATTTTGAATTTAATTCAATAAAACTTGTTACATGATATTCTATTACCCCAGGAACGAAGCCTATTGAAAACGGTTAAGATCAGTCTATTATTTCACATGGCCCTCATACAATTGTACCCCCGATAGGTCTTGTAAACCTTGTAATCAAACTACAGGTCGCAATTTTGGAGATAATTCAATGAAATTTGGCACATAATCTTTTATGATATCGTAGACGAAGACTGTTAAAAGTGGTTAAGATCGGTCCATTATTTCACCTAGCCATCATACAACTGAACCCCCGAATAGGGCTTGTAAACCTTGTAATCAAACTGCAGGTCGCACTTTTGAAGATAATTCAAAGAAATTTAATACATGACCTTCTATTGTCTCAGGGACGAAGCCTTTTGAAAATGGTTAAGATCGGTCCATTATTTCACCTAGCCCCCATACAAGTGAACCCCCGAATAGGCCATGTAAACCTTGTAATCAAACTACAGGCCGCAATTTTGAAGATAATTCAATGAAAATTGGTACATGATCTTTTATGATATCGTAGACAAAGCCTATTGAAGATGGTTAAGATCGGTCCATTATTTCACCTGGCCTTATATAACTGTACCCCGAATAGGGCTTGTAAACCTTGTAATCAAACTACAGGTCGCAATTTTGAAGATAAGTCAATGAAATTTGGTACATGATATTCTATTGCCGCAGGGACGAAGCCTATTGAAAATGGTTAAGATCGGTCCATTATTTCACCTAGCCCTCATACAACTGTACCCCCGATAGGGCTTGTAAACCTTGTAATCTAACTACAGGTCGCAATTTTGAAGATAATTCAATGAAATTTGGTACATAATATTCTATTGCCACAGCCCGGTTCATTTTTTCACCCAGCCCGCATGCAACTGTACCCGCCGCATAGGCCTTGTAAATCTTGTAATCAAACTACAGGTCGCTAATTTGAAGATAATTCAATGAAATTTGGTACATAATATTCGATTGCCACAGGGATGATGCCTAATGAAAATGGTTGACATCGGTTCATTTTTTCACCTAGCCCGCATGCAACTGTACCCGCCGCATAGGCCTTGTAAATCTTGTAATCAAACAGGTCGCAATTTTGGAGATAATTCAATGAAATTTGGCACATGATCTTTAATGGTACTTTAAACGAAGCCTCTTGAAAATGGTTAACATCGGTCTATTATTTCAACTAGCCCCCATGCAACTGTACCCCCGATAGGGCTTGTAAACCTTGTAATCGAACTACAGGTCACAATTTTGGAGATAATTCAATGAAATTTGGCACATGATATTTTATGGTACCGTAGACGAAGCCTATTGAAAATAATTAATATCGGTCCATTTTTTCACCTAGGCCCCATATAACTGAACCCGCCGAATAGGGCTTTTAAGTTCATAATTATGTTTAATATAATCATATCTCGACAAAAAGCTGCAAAACCAAGTTCTATACTAGGAATGATGACCCCTACGAATTCTCTTATAATAGGTTCACATATGACCCTAGCCCCTATGAAAAGCCCCCATTAAAATTTCACTTAAATGTGTACAATTTTATTCAACAATAAACGGCTTAAGTATATATATCTGAAGCAAGGTACAAATCAACTTAAATGCTTTATTTTGACAATTAAATCACATTATATTTTTGTAAAAGTTGTAGGGTATTATATAGTCGGCCTCGCCCTACTATAATTTCTTATTTATTTTTATTTGATTTTTTATTGTATGTAAAGTTTTGTTAGTGTTTTGTTAAAAACAACTGTGGGAATTTCTTATAAATTCTTATCCTTAGAAATGTTTGGTACGCAAGGATATGTTGGACAAAATTATTTTGGGGTGTTGGTGTAGTTTAAGAAAGAATGGTTGGGGGAAACGTTAGTTAACGTGCAGCAAGCAAATGACAGCAGTTATTTGTTGCTAAATAGTTAAATGGCATTTTGCAAGAAATAATTTATTGTTTGGTTTTAAATTATTGATAAAATATTTACAAAGAGATTAAAAACTTTGTAAAAAACTTGTTATATAGAAATTTTCAAAAAAAGTTTCAAAAATTTTCTAAAAATATTTATTTTCTCTTCAAAACTACTTTATGACATCTCTTTTCTTTTCCCTTTTCCACTCCACTCCACTCTCCTCATTTCATTATTTTAATAGTTTGATTGACATATTTGACAGTTTTGAAAACAAATTGTAATTATTATTTCAAACCGCCAACTGTTTTATAAATGATGTTTGTTTTTAAATGATTTATTTTCTTGTTTAAGAAAAAAAGGGGAATTGCTGTTAAAAATTTATAATAAATGTATTGCAGGGAATACAAAAAGAATAAAAACTTCGCTCTCGGGAATTTCATAAAAATCAGTGAATGACATCATTGGCTTAATAATTTTTTTATGGTAGTGATTAATGGAGTGTGTAAAAAATATTTAAAAATTATTATTTTATAGCATTAATTATTAACAATAATTGCTTTAATTGTTTCCATTAATGACTATAGATCATATACCCCTATAATGACGGCAAAAAACGTTATTGCAAAAGAGTAAGGATGATCGTTTTGTAAACATGATTAGTTTTCAATACCGATCGTTATATAAGTTTTCTCTAGAAAACTCATTATTCAATAAGTTTTATTGTAAAAATATAAAACTGATCTTTGATAGATGTTAAGTAAAAACCCAGATCATTAAAAAATGTTTTATTCTTAAGAACACTGATTATTGAACAATTATCCTATAGAAAACTGATCGTTGAGCAAGTTTTACATAGAAGATCGTTGAACAAATGCTATAAAGAAAACTGATCATTAATACATTGTATTGTAAAGAACACTGATCATTGACCAAATTTCCTGAAGAAAACTGATCGTTGAGCAAATTTTATACAGAAGATCATTGAACAAATGTTATAAAGAAAACTGATCATTGATTCATTGTATTGTAAAGAATACTGATCACTGACCAAAGTTTCATATAGAAAACGGATCTTTAAACAAGTCTTACATAGAAAACTGATCGTTGAGCAAGTTTTACATAGAAGATCACTGAGAAAATGCTATAAAGGATACTGATCGTTTATATATTGAATTGTAAAGAACACTGATCATTGACCAAATATCTTGAAAAAACTGATCGTTAAATAAGTTTTTTTCTAGAAAACTAATCATTCAATTAGTTTTATAATGAAAACTGATCAAATGAAGAAATATTAAAAGGAAATTGATCGTTGATAGATTTTAAGTAAAAAACTAGATCATTAAAATAAATTTTATTCTTAAGAACACTGATCATTCACCAAATTTCCTATAGAAAACTGATCTCTGAGCAAGTTTTACACGGAAGATCATTGAACAAATGTTATAAAGAAAACTGATCAAAAGTTTTCTAAACAAAATAGATTAATGAAATTGGATTTGTTCTAAAAAAACTGATCATGAACATGTTTTATATTTATCGCTGAATAAGTTCCCTAAAAAATAGTAATCGTGAAGTTTTCTGTAGAGAACTGTGCGTTCAAAAAAAGCTCAATATAAAACTGATCGCTAACCAAGTTTGCTTAAAAACAATTTTTGCATAGAAAACCGAACTATTAACAAGTTTCACATAGAAGACTGATGATTGGATAAGTTTTCCTGTAAACTCTGTTCGATGTACAAGTTTAATATAGAAAACTGATCATTGAACAAATTTTCCTATAAAAACTGATCGCTGAACAAGTTTTATATAGAAAAAAAATCGGTGAAAACGTTTTGCATAGAAAACTGATCATTAAACAAGTTTTTATAGAAAACTAATCGACAAACAAGTTTTTATAGAAAACTAATCGACAAACAAGTTTTGAATATGAAACTGAAACGTTAAACAAGTTTTTCTATAATAATTTATCGCTGAACTACATTTATATATAGAATAGTGAGCGATGATCAAGTTTTACATAGAAAACTGATCGTTGAACAAGTTTTATATAGAATACTGATCGGTGATCAAATTTTGCATAGAAAACTTATCGCTGAACAAGTTTTATATAGAATACTGATCGATGAGCAAAATTTGCATAGAAAAATGATCATTGAAAATGCTTTTTAAAGAGAACTGATCATTGAACAAGTTTTTTTTTATAGAAAACTGATCACCGAGCATCACCGAGCGAGTTTTATATAGAAAACTGAAAGATGAACAAATTTTTGCATAGAAAACTGATCGATGAACAAGTTATATAAAGAAAACTGATCGATGAACAATTTTTGCCTTAAGTACAGATCTTTGAACAAGAACTGATTGATGAACAAGTTTTTCATAAAAAAACTGTTCCTTGAATAAGTTTTATAAAGAAAACTGATTATTGAACAAGTTGTATATAGAAAACTGATAAATGATAAAGTGATTGTATAAAAAAAATGATCGTTAAACTTGTTTTCCTATAAAAACTGATCGCTGAACAAGTTTTATATAGAAAACTGATCTAGTTCAATAATATAGAATAGAAAACTGTTTGATGAACAAGTTTTGCATAGAAAACTGATCGATGAACAAGTTTCGCATAGAAAACTGATGGTTGAATTAGTTTTCCTTTAAAAACTGATCGATGAGCAAGTTTTATATAGAAAACTGATCGTTGATCATGTTTTGCATAGAAAACAGATCGATGAGTAAGTTTTCCTATAAAAACTAATCGCTGAACAAGTTTTGCAAAGAAAACAGATCGATGAATAAGTTTTCCTATAAAAACTAATCGCTGAACAAGTTTTATATAGAAAATAGATCGATGAATAAGTTTTGCAAAGAAAACCGATCGATTAACAAGTTTCACATAGATGACTGATGATTGAATAAGTTTTCCTGTAAACTCTGGTCAATGAACAAGTCTAGCATAGAAAACTGATCGTTGAACAAATTTTCCTATAAAAACTGATCGCTGAATGGGTTTTATATAGAAAACTGACCGATTAACAAGTTTTTGCATAAAAAAACTGATCGTTAAAGTAATTTTCCTCTAAAAACTGATCACTAAACAATTTTATTTAGAAAACAAATCGATAAACAACTTTTGCATAGAAAACTGATCAAACCGATCGAAAAACAAGTTTTGAATAGGAAACTGATCGATGAACAAGTTTTTATAGAAAAATGGTTTTTAAACAAATTTTACATAGAAAACTGATCGTTGAACAAGTTTTATATTGGCATAAAAAAATTATCGTTAAACTAATTTTTCTATAAAAACTGATCCCTGAACAGTGCTTTTAATACCTAAACATAACAAATGCAAAATTTTTACTTTAGTTTTATTTTAATATTCAACAAAAACCTTAATTTAATGTATCGACTATATTGAGGCCACATGTGAAGTTTAATAAATGGCTGCAGTTTTTATAAAAACCAAAAAAATGTTAAAAAATTAAGTACAACACATTGCTGGGAAAAACTTTATTACTGGGAAAAATATATATATATATATAGTTTGATGTTTTGCACTCGTGCACCCCTATCAAAGTTGGAAAAATTAAATAAAAAAGCAGCAGGATTAAGTGGAAATTTATGCTGCTGGCAAACTGGATAAAAAAAAGACGCCCGTTTATAAGAGGGTGTTGAAGGTTTTTTTGTTAATTCAATTTATGTGTTCCATAGTTTTTTTTATGTCCCTTTTTTTAAAAATTTATTTTACTTTAACAGTAAACGTATGTCATTCATTAGCACAGTTTTTTTTTTTGAAAGTTGATGTTTGGTGTCAGGAGTGTTTTTTCAAGTGTGTCAATTTGATAGTTGAAAAAAATCTAAAACACTCTAAAAGAAATTTAATAGTTATAAAAGTTTTGATTTAACCAGGGTTATGATTTTGATATAACTACAGTTTTCTTTAAATAATTTAAATTTGGGTGGTATTTTACTCCATGGGTGGTGTGGGTTGTACAAAAATATCATAGCTGCTTGGAAGAACTCTTAAACAGTTGGGGTCAATTATTTTCTGGCTGCTGTTAAACTTTGTTTTTATTGTTGATAAATTACAAGTAATTTTTCTTTTAAACAAAATATTATTTTACATAAATTTTATACGTCTCCAACAAAGCAGCCATATGAAAACATGTCATAACATAACTTTTTTTTACCACGACCTTTCACTACTTATTGTTTGGTTGTTTTTCAGGGTAATTTAACTTTTTTTAAGCCCGGAAAATAAATTGTATTTAAGTGTAAAGTTTATACAGGTAGAAAAATGTTGCAACACAAGTAATGGAGGTGTTATAATACCCTACCGGAAATTTAAGGTGTTCTTGATTTAAATACAATTTAAAGAATTTTCAGTATTTTCTTTAGAAAATAAATCACGGAAAAGACAAAAAACAGATCACTTAATGTATTTTTATAGAAAACTGATCATATAACTAGTTTTCTATGGGAAACTAAGTTTTCTGTTAAGAAGTTTTCTTTAAAGAAGTTTTTTTTTATAGAAGACTGCTCGTTGAACTAATTTGTTATAGAAAACAGAACTAGAACAGAATTAGAACAGAACTAGAACAGAACTAGAACAGAACTAGAACAGAACTAGAACAGAACTAGAACAGAACTAGAACAGAACTAGAACAGAA